>NC_135770.1:35202824-35486550 GCF_052425735.1 Oculina patagonica
TGTGCTAAAACCTTGCCACGATCCCAATTTTGTGATACATTTATGTTTCTGGAAAACAATGCTGGGAGCGTGAATTTTGATTTTAATTTTGTGATTTTTCAGTGAGGTTTTTCTCTTTCTTTCGTATTTTTATCTCCAGTTTTGATGCCAACTCACCTCTAACTCCACAAACCATAAGCACAAAACAGTTTTGTACAAAAGAAAAATGAACCCTCTATCAACTTTTAATCCTGGGTTAGTGTTAATAATATTGCCTTTCGAACAACCCGGCCCAGATTAGTAGTTGCTCATTTTTTAAGCAAAACACATTGAATGCCAGAAGCCCTACTGATTTTTAGTTTTCTGTAACTTGACAGTTTGTATTTTTATGTACTAACCTGATGAGCTCTACATATAAGATCTAAGTCATGTCGGTTTAAGAACTTGCTGACCACATCAGCTCCAAATGTGAACGAAACACCTCTATCATTTTCACCCCAGCCATTTGTATCCTTATCTGGGTCGGACCACAACAGGTCACAAAGAAGGCCTGGAGGATACAAAGCACAAGTAAAATCATTGAAATACAATGTACAGAACAATGGTTTACTTGCACCTGTTTTTTGTTACACCTGGGTGGAGAGAGGGACTACAGTTTGTACATTATACCATTAGTGTTTTGTCAAAGAACACAAATTAAAATGACCTTTCTAGGATTACACCTTGTCTGCCGTAGAACTGATTTAACGCCAAAAGTCTTAAACATGGCCACGGGAGTGCAAGTTAACTTGTCTGATCATATACTGTTAGGTTTAACTGTACAATCTTTTTTACCTGTGTCTGGAACATCTGTAGGCCTCATGATTCTTCTAATCTGTTCCATTGACTGTAAATCTGGGGAGAGACCTTTTGAAAGAAATTACATCACAATATTATTGTTTAAAAGAAATGATAGCAATACATGTAGCTGACTTGAGGAAAGTCAGGTATGAACATTTACAGTATTTTTGGCAGTGGGGATTGGAAACTCTCAGTTCTGTGTGTACTTAGACTTTTTCTGTGAAGTGGACCTTTGCATCACATTTTACATGTACATCATGTTTTTGTCAAGAAACAATTTTGGTTTCATTCCCTATCCACAAAATCCTAAATGTCCACTCTCGTGAGTCATCATTTTTTTGGAAGCAAACCAACTTTCATTGCTCTACTCACCTCCATGACAACAGAAGATCTTTTCGTCAACTATAGCAGCAATTGGTAAACAATTAAAGCAGTCTGTGAATGTTTTCCAAAGTTTGATGTTATATCGCCGTTTGCCTACAAAACATAATTTAAGGTACAAGTATTTTGTTAGCCAGTTAAATGTGAAGCGGTTATTCTTTGAAAAAAAAAACCCCACAAACTCAGAACTTTTACTGGCTCATTTAGCAATTTGATAATGTTGTTTGATCATGACATGAAATGCTCGAGGTCCACATTATAAAGACATTGCTTGACAGGGCTTTAATCCTGAAATTACACAGACAAAAAGTTACAATTTACTGAGTGAAGCTACTGATTCACACTTGAAGATGTTTAACCTGATATATTTTAAGTAATGTATAGTTCTAAACACATGAATTATTACAAGTGTAGCTGGCAGGATACTATAAACTACCCAGCTTTTATTCTGAACACCTGCCCTGATTCAATAGTGCTTACAAGAAAATGTGACTTTTTTAATCACTTCTGAACACATCACAAATACTCACATTCATCATAGAAGCCATATATTCTGTTGATGCTTGCACACTCGTGGTTTCCACGCAAGAGAAAAAAATTCTCTGGATATTTGATCTTGTATGCTAACAGAAGACAGATGGTTTCCAAGGACTGCTTGCCTCTGTCCACGTAATCACCCAAAAACAAGTAGTTTGCCTCTGGGGGGAATCCTCCATATTCAAATAACCTTAAAAGATCTGTGTATTGTCCATGAATATCGCCTGCAAGCAATGAAAGTCATGATAAGAACTTTGTTAGACAAAACAAAAATAATGTTTTTCATAGGAAGATACATTGTAAGTGACTAAGGCTGACAACCGAAATCATTAATCACAGGAGAACTAATTATTCAACAAATTGTCACAACACCCAAATATGGTCAGGAAGTCCTTGTTATCTGTCATATGTACATGTACATCACAGAATGATATTCAGAGATATTCGCAGTTTACTATGATTTTTCCAAAATCTTGCAAAATGCTGCATAACCACACTTTAACTACATGTACATGTAGCTGTAAAATGCATTTTGTTGACAATTTGTTGAATAAGGGGATAAAACAGTTATTATTCTAATCAATATTGCAAAATTATCGTCTTATTTTAGCCAACACAGCCTACAGCCTCGTCAGTTAAGTACCAGGTGATATTCTGTGCAATTTAGTGGAATAATTCTTTAACATTCCACAATAACCAATAATTGGTTTTTACAATTATTGTAAATGCCTGTACCACGTACATACGGTTTATGTTACTTAAACTTATCAGCAAACAAAACATTTTAATGTACCGGTACTACATTTAAATAAAGCTTGACAATCGTATGTACTTAAATGAAGAAAATCCTTAAAAGCAACGTATTATTTTTCTTTCTGAGTGTATCAATAATGGACTTCATATCTACACCACTTTCAGATTTGCTTTCAGAATGTTAATGCAACCGCCAACACCAATAAGTTGAAACAGATAGCCCGACAAAATTACCTAGAGGCTATAGGAGCATGCCACTGAAAACTTAATAAGAAATAATGCAACTTATCAGGAGTCAAATTAACAAAGCTTAAGTCATTGCATCACCATGCTTGATGGATGTACATGTAAAGTAAAATGTGAGGACTGTCCATTAAATCAACAGACTCAGATAGCTTTTACAAAAAACATATGGCACGTTAAAGGATTTTCTTTGAGTATTTAATTTTTATAAATGTTAAGCTCAAATCTACATGTACATCAATTTCAGATTTTTATTTAACAGGGGTTTCAGTAAAATTTGAATTAGGCAGCTGATTTGAGTAGAGTAGCCGACTGTTTGAAAGAATATTTCTCTTCTAATTTCAATTTAGGGAATAAAAGCAGTTGACTTCTCTGATCAGAGTAGAGCGAAGAAGCAAACACTTCTGGTTGGCCATCGGTGCTTAGTGGAAGCCCTGATTTTCTTTTCACCTTTTACAATGGTAGTGCAAACGCCAAACCTGACTGTTTTGGCATAGAAAGCCAGGCATAATTACAGAGACAAAAGGAGCACACGGTTGGAACTATTCCTATTGGCACCCGTGACCTCACAAAATCTTAGCAAAAATCAAAATAACAAAGCTTAAGCCATTGCATCATGGTTGATGCAGGATGTATCTGTACATGTAAATTGAAATACAATGAGTGCTGTCAAGTATAAGCACCTGAAAAAAAAAATGAAAATTTTTAAACATTCATAAAAACTTTGACTTGCACTTTCATGACCATCCAACCTTACTAATAGATTCTCTTTCTTTAATAAATATAGTTGCTAATTTAAGTAAGAAAAAAATCTTTAAAAAGCTAGCTAGAAAGTTGGAGACTTCATAGACTGACAGAAACTATTGTACTTATCTTTTGGAACTGGAGGATAACAGATTGATAGTTAAGGATTGCAAACAGTGAAAGAATTTAAGAAATGTATTGGCATTATTCGCATCACTATCAATATCTGTACTGTTTTCATAGTAAGATGCAGGTTTCACTTTCTATGATTTTTTTTTTATCAAAACAAAATCAAACAATTCATTTTCTTCAAGGTCATGATATCAAATGTCCATACTGTGCTTGAATGTACTTTCCTTACAAAAATAACATTGCAGATTACTTGGCAGGCTTAACCCAGCCTTGGTTATTCTAAAAAGCCAAAGCTAAAACAATATTTTAATACACATGAAATAACCAATTATCAATATTGTAACAAGAAATCTGAATAAAGGTACATTTTGAACTGTAGTTAGAATAACTCAAGATAGAAACACACCAGGATATTGACAATTTGGATTGTATGTGATGCATGGGCTTGATTTCCACAGGAACATGCTTGCATGTTGCAGCACCGTTATGGGGGGTTTTTTGGGGTTTTTTTTTTGGGGGGGCCCCCTGAACTACAAAATTGGTGTACAATGTCACATTTAAATATGCATTTCAAAATGGGGAAGAAAAGTGGGTCCTGCTTGACATGGATTCAATACTAAAATTGCACAAAAAATAATACCGCTCAGGTCTCAAATTCCATCCTGTTTTTCCTTGTAGGTGGGTATGGCTACACATAGGCTGATTATTGCTCAAAAAATAAGACCAAAAAGTTTACTGTACGGCTGAACAAAATGTGTGCTTACAGTTAGATAAGCAGTGAAGGAAGTTCCATGCTGGTTTGACAGTTAAATTGTCTCCCATGTGCAATAATTATTGCTCTAGACTTCTCACAGTGAACTGCTTTGCAAAATATAGTCATTCTAGAAATACCTGTTCACAACATTTATAACAAAGTTCTGGTACTACATCAATTCTACCCATGCCTAACCACCAATCTTTCTTTTACAAACTGTAGGTGCCTTAACCAATGATACACAATAACAATGATACCATTTGAGTACCAATTTTATGTAAGCAGTACCAAAATTCAGCATAAACATCTTGTATACACATATATGTTGTGATATAAATTTGTTTTTGGTTTTAAAAGTTTCCAACTGATTTGATTATTCTTTTCCTTTGTTTCAGATTATGATAACAAACAATCCACAAAGGCAAATAAAAATCAAACTGGTTTGAACAATTTCAAAACAAAAACAAATTTAAACCATAAGATGTACAGAACCTTTACTATGGATTGGGTATTTAGTGGCAAAGGTGTAACTGCTTATCTGCTGTGTACAGATATAAATCTCAAAATATGGAACGAACTTGTGAAGGCAATGATCAACAAGACAGAAAAGATCAGATAAGGCATTTACACAGAAAATATGTATCTACATACAAGATGTTTAATAAAAAAAACAGTGAATTTTCAAGACAAATCTTATGGAAACCTCCAAAACTCCAAATCTGATTAATTCACCCAGCATATGACATTTCCGTACAATTAAGTTACTACAGTACCTTAGTTGCATTTGGGAAGGCAACACCAGGGTTATCTTAATTGCAATAAAAAGCAAAAATTTACAAGAACCTTCAAATTTTTGCATTTATCTTTTAAGATATACTAAAAATCAATTTAAGGATTTCTGCTGATATGTGGAAACACCTTCGATATTATTTAAGGCAACAAAGTTTCAACCAAAGACATTGTAGTAACCTTATACATGTACACCTTGAGGTCTCGCAAAATTAAAATCATAATTGCCCTGACACTGTTCATTATGCCTTAGCATACTGTTTACAGCAATCAGTAATTATTGCTTAGCAGTAAAAAACAAGTTAAACATGAGTTTCGACAATAAACTACATACCTATGGAACAAAATGAACGACATCATAACAATTATTAGCGTGATCAAACTCGGGAACTCCCTTGCAAAAATATAGTCTAAATTATACAGAGGATCGAGTATATTTAAAGAAGATCTAAGACATTTTAGTAAATTAAGTGTTCTGATGTTTTTCGACTCTAAGACATCAATTTTTCGCCTCCTTAAAGAAGGAAGGACGTTGATAAGTTCTTCTGTTTGTTTATTAGAAGCCATCGTCAGCCTCAAAAATAACCAACGTAGGCGAATAATTCGCTACGAGTTCCTATCTGTTCTTGATCAGTATCCTACAGGCGCACGTATCTGATTTCAAAGTTTAATAAGCATATTTTCCTAGTTTTTTAAATTCTGCCAAAAATATCGAAATATTGAGGCATTAAAACACGTTTGTTCCCATAAACACAAGGCGCCTAAATAAGGTCAACTCCGCGATCCTTAACACACGATTTCAACACATGTTTTGCGGCTATTATTACTCGACTAACAGAGTCACTTTCGATCTTCCCGAGATAAATCGCGCAAGAAGATTTGGGCAAATGTCTCTGGTTCAAAAAGAATAAGTCTTTATTCGCAGTGGACAGCCGGCCATCTACCAATTGAAGGTGTGTAGGGACAAATCTTAGCATTTCGTCCATGGCATTCCTCGCAAATTACAGACCCGGTTTACAATAAAGAACAACTACTTTATTTCAATTAAATGGCGAAAGGCTTTTGGGTTTCACAGTTGCCAACTTACCGCAGATTTTAAGAGGTGCTTCCAACTCTAACAGGATGGGTTGATTCAAAAAGATCTCCCTAGACTTCAGACATAGCCCACGAACTTCAGATTCTGCTAGTTGCACACTCTTTCCCGGTCGACCGCGAGCTAAGAAAATAAAGATAATGTTTAGATCTTGTCCAGACAAAGTGAAGGAGAAAGTAAAGGATATGAAGTATCCAAACCTTCTAACAAGCGGGATATTATGCTATCCACATTTAAGTCGCCCTCCGCCATATCAACTACCAAATAATTTTTGGTCAACGACAGTTTCTGGAGGCATGTTCCTTATAAGGAATTCTTTTCCATATTTGGGTCTATTGGTCACGTGATTACAGACCAAATCCAAGATGGCGGCCAAAATGGCGGCTTTTATGTGTCAAAATTGTAACCGGTTGTGGCGGTCATTTACGCTTCAAAATCTTCCTAATAGACTCATTTTTGGAAAATTGGTTACGCAAAGGTTAGTGATATTAAATAATAAAAGTTTAAACCTGTAAGTAAAATTATAGTGAATGTGTAAGGAATCACAAGGAACATGCACTTCTTCTGAAAGCTTAAAAATATTTTAAGTCATATAGTTAATGTACTGAAAGGCTAGTCTTAATTTCAACTAGCAGGTGGGTGAAACTGCGAAATGGTATTTTTTGTATCGGTTTAAATACAAATGAAGCTAATATAGGGTGATGACTGGGTTAATCTTGTTATAAGGTATGAGCAGCCATAGCACGCTTGTCCGAGAGAAGACTAGATTCTAATTTAATATACCTCGGACAAGTCTGGTATGTATGGATAGGACCTGTCAGGGGATCAGGGTTACCTGAGCTGGGTTCCCACAGTGGAAGATAGGATGTTTGGCCCATATGTAAATTCTCGCCCACACAGCTGAAATCAAGTGGGCGAGTTGAATAACTTGTGGGCGAAGTATTAAACTGACATCCTATGTAGGAGGATCCCACCTCAATCGCAGCAGCTAAAAGTTGCTTGCATCCTCTGTCAGAGAAAAAGAGGTTTTTGATTCGCTGAGGGCTTGTTAAAAAGAAGGTACTTACAGAAAATTGACTAGTATATGTATACCTGCCAACTCTCACGCCTTGGGCGTGAGTCTCACGCCTGCGAGTTGAAAACTTCGATCTCACGCCAACTCACGCTTTCGAACCAATTTCTCACGCCTAGTCGAAAAATTTGAGTTTTTAAAACCACAAACGACACACTTTTCAAAAAATGTAAACTCAAACAAATGTAAGAAATGAAAACTCAAACAAATGTAAGAAATGAAAACTCTATGTAAAATGAGTAAATGACGATACTTTCCCCGGAATCTCAGAGTTTTGACAAAAAAAAGCATTGGGAACGAGGTCCTGTTTAGCAAAACACGTACACGCACTTGGTTGGAATATGTTCGGAACGTCTTCGGAAAACTTCGGACATCGTCGTATCGTTTTCGAAAATCCTGGAACTCTCAGGATAAAAATCTCACGCCTTTGACCCAGAAAAAGTTGGCAGGTATATATATGTAGTAAATTATGTAGAAGTAAATAGTACATGTTTATGTGGTAAGTTGATTTTTAACAAAACTTGTCCAAAAGCTACCAATTGTGAAATGAAAAGTAAACATTGGTAACTTCCAATGTTACAGAAATGAAATAGAGTTGACCTGTTCACGCCAATTTTAGTTTTTGTTTTTCACTTGAATAGGGTGTCATTTTTGAAGTTTTCATCATCCTTAGATAGAGTCAGGGTTTTAGAACCTTTGCAGCACACACCTATCTGAAATTAATAATGTACCCCCCCCCCCTCCCGGAGTCTTCTCAATTATATAAAACAATAGACCATATTCATATTCTTGGTATTGGACTGAACTACAATCCTAGACAAAAATCCATGGGACACTTAAAGAAATAGTGCTCAGTGACCATTCCCTTTGCATTAAGAAATCATTGTTTAATTTTCCGAGCCCCCCTTTCCCCCCAAAACAATGTTGAGATATTGTCCCACGGTATGATGGATAGAAACCAACATTGAATTGGGGGTGGGGAGGGGGAGGTCAATACAATGTCAATTTTTCGTCGAAGTGGTTAAGTGTCCCAGGACTTTTGTCTAGGATTGTATTTGTGAGCTCGGTACTGAACTCGCTATTTTTGGCTATAACGCGATTGCACATGTATTATTTCAATGAAATATCAACGGTTTTAATGCAAATGTAGGTCCACGGCATAAAAGACGTGACACGTGACATCAAAAAATAAGGGGGGAGGGGTGAGTGAATTATTAAAAAAAGGCCAGAGAAACAGGGCTTATTTGGATTTTTAAACGCTCTAACTGTATCTTTGTATAAAGATGGCAGTGTTTTGTGACAAAATCGATTAACTCCTCACTTTTTGAACAGATTCGAGTCAATAGGGATAAATATATCGCCTTCATCAGACATGAGGACTATGTCGGTAAGCCCCCAAAACGTTATCTTTATCGCAACAAAACAAACTTGACAGGGTTTCTACAGCGATTTTTCTTCTCAAACAGACAAATCTCTTTTTTGTCATTGAAAAGAAACCATTCTTTTGGCTGTTAATAATTGAACATGTCTGTTCAGCTGAAATTTGACACGAAGATAAGTGCCACTGTTCTGTTGTAATGAGATAATGAGATACGCTAACATTTCTCACAACAGTACTCACCACTGTTTTCCGCTTTTTTATGCCCAAGCTCAGAAATATATGCGTGAAACGCAGCTAAACCGATTGAATATTCAAATAGGAACCCTTTATGAAGTATTCATAAACGATGCTAAACGTTTTGCTCAATTTCTCACAGTACTCAGTGCACAAGCGTTGAAATAAAAAATATATATGCTAATTATTCTACTCTTGGTTTACGAGTGAGTACTGTTAAAAAAGTGATTAAACGAAGAACCAGTTACAACTATTGAACGCCATGGCATTGAATACACTATTCCTGATATGCTGAGATGAAAACCCAATGAAAATGAGCGCGTTCTAAATATTTTAGCTCAAAGAATCTTGCGAGTACTGTAGCGTTTCCGGTCGAGCACTGTTCAGGGTACTTACAGTTCTGAGAGGAAATATGAAGTTTTTGAACACTTATTCGCTGTTTCTTGCCAAAGAATAATAAAGATGGAAAGCAGTAACGATCCCTGACATTAGTGTACCATGTTATACTGAAAAGAGTTCGCAACACTTGTATTTGGGCGCTCAAAGACTCACAAAAGAAAGCAACAGAAAAAACAGTCAATTTCTCCCAAGGAACGGATTCCATCAACCACACTTTGTGGCTCGAAAAGAGCTCAAAATAGAGCGTTCTTGTTACATGCTGTAACTGTTCACAAACATCTGTGCAAATAACTGCTAGAACAAACATATTTTAAACCTATGCAACTTTCTTTCGGATGCAAAGACAATCCCAATTTTTTCGCACACAAATACAATCCTAGACAAAAATCCATGGGACACTTAAAGAAATAGTGCTCAGTGACCATTCCCTTTGCATTAAGAAATCATTGTTTAATTTTCCGAGCCCCCCTTTCCCCCCAAAACAATGTTGAGATATTGTCCCACGGTATGATGGATAGAAACCAACATTGAATTGGGGGTGGGGAGGGGGAGGTCAATACAATGTCAATTTTTCGTCGAAGTGGTTAAGTGTCCCAGGACTTTTGTCTAGGATTGTAGCTTGCACTGGAGGCTAATGTGAGTAATCTTTTCAAATGCAATTGACATGAAGCTTTTTTTAATGATATTCCCCTGCATCAGCCTCCATTGCAAGCTAGTTCCAGTCCAAAACCGACAATACGAATATGGTCTATCAGCACACATTCCTGTCAAGAAAGACACTGCATGTTACAGTTGATTCAGTCATCATTCAGCTAATGAGGATTTTATGGTATTTAATGTAATTCTATTAATTCAGCAAAAAAAATCTTACTAACTATTGCAAAACCAGCGGGAGGCACGGTGGCCTATTGGTTAGTTTACTGGACTTGAGATTACAGTCAAAATACTCAGCGTGTGCCGCCTTATATTCCGGAATAGTTTTGATTAACGGCGAACGGATTGCATTATTCGTTTCAAACATTCAAATTCAATTTAAATATTTTTGACAGGTTCACGTGTTTACGGTTGAATGATTTACAATATTCAAATTTAATTTGAATGTTTAAAACGAATAATGCAATCCGTTCGCCGTTAATCAAAACTATTCCGGAATATTAGGCGGCACGCGCTGACTATTTTTACTGTAAGCAGTCTGGGTTAGCTCCCTAGCCTTTCTTTACTCTCACAGTACCTCTCTTCACCCATTATATACAAATTCCTACCTTAGCTAAGGGTAACCCTTCATGGTTGAAACTAGAGATATATGTAAGCGCTGACCTGGTGGGCAACTAGGCTCAAACGTAGGCTTTACCTTTACCGGTAATTTTTATCTGCAGAGACTGATTTCATAAATTTTTTAAGATAATGTTTTTTTAAACGAAAGATTGTTTTTTAATAGGAAGTTATGTAGCAGTGCAGCAAATTCTGTAGAAACAGCAGATACAGAGGAACCAAATCCTGATCCTCCAGCACATTTACTCCAAAGTAGAGGAATGGGAACTCAAGTTATGGAAGAACACATACCAGGTACAGTGATTGAGATGGAGAGAGTTTGCAGGGCTCAAAATAATTTTCGACAGTTGCCGGTCATGTTGACCAGCCAAACAGATTTTAGCTCGGTCACGTGTCGTTTCTGCCCCGTCAAAATGTTGAAAATAGCAATTTTAAACTACCATTCGTTTCTGCTGTTAGTTAGTTTGTCTTCGTTTGCATGGCATAAAAGGACCTGCTATTTCTTCACTGTTTTGGCTGCAATTTCTTAGATCGCTTATAAATGCCCTTGTAAGATGTGATAGCAACAAGTCAATCAAAAAGTCGTTAGAATTTAAGTTAACGTTCAAAATTATAGTATTTGTATCAAAAATGTTATTTATTTTTTCTGTCATCAGTTATTATTTTGAATGCCGTTTACGTGACCGGTCAAAATGACCGGCAAACTGAAACTTTGTCAGGACAAATTGTCTGTTGACCAGCCGTTATTTTGAGCCCTGGTTTGGTGGCCTGAGATTTCAGGCATCTGAGCCATCAGTACTCATGTTCTTTTCTTTTTTTGTAACGTTGATCATGAAGTGCATCCTGAAGTTGCAGAAATCTTAAGGAATTC
Organism: Oculina patagonica; assembly: GCF_052425735.1. Lineage (NCBI taxonomy): Eukaryota > Metazoa > Cnidaria > Anthozoa > Scleractinia > Oculinidae > Oculina > Oculina patagonica. Next base: position 35,214,299 of record NC_135770.1, read on the forward strand.
ACGCGGTCAAGTGGTGGATGGAAAATGGCATAAACCTTTATACAACGCCAGGAAATTAGCCAAATTAAGAAATGAATACATAGCTAAAGGTTACTATTGGCCAGAAAAGCCTATGGCTGATAGAGGACTTGACAGAACTCCAAAAGGACACAAGCGTGTCATGCTGCAGGAAGAAAGGTAAAGAACCACTTCAGCAGTGATCCTTTTTCCAGATTTTCCAGTTCCCACATCCATTAACCCCAGTCTCATCCTTTTCTAAGAGGCCTATGACACTTTTTTTCTTTGCTACATGTATTGAGCATTATTGCACATTTTTTGCCCTGGTTCACCTGCTTCCTCCCGGTTCCTACCTACCCTCTTTTTGTCCAGGTTCACCCCCCTCCCCTGTCCCCTCCAAACGGCACAAAAAAATACAGTATTTGTAAGACAGGTTGATTTCCAATAATTTGTGTTAATAATGTTCAAATTTAAGGGATGTTTATTTACTAGAAAGCAAGCAGTAATGTTTCCCGCTCTCCACACATTTGTCTGCAAGAACACGTCAAACTCTACAGGAAAGTTGTTTCTAAATGTAAATGACTTTCTCGCTTTAACTTGGCATAAGGGGCCATGAGTAACACGTTTTGCTATAAAAGTGGTAATGAGTAAATTGTTGTGCTGAAGAGGCGTTTTCCACCGACTGTCATTCTGCCAAAGTAATCACATTTAACCAGTAACACATTTAACCAATCAGAACTCGAAACAGACACGTGCAACCCGTGCCAAGCGCGGGAAAATGCACGTTAGCCAGGTTTGAGTTGGCTCCTGATTGGCTGAAAGAAAGCGGGAAAAAGCTGGGTTGGCAACGATTTGTCAGGGCACGTTGCAAACTCAACGAAACGAAAATCAAAAGGAAACACAATTACTCAACCGACACTCCATCAAAAGCCGTTCTTATTTAAAATTCGCCTTAGAAATTCATTCTAAACGCTTGCCCTAGGGAAGAAGTGAAGCCACATTATTGATTCTGTGCTAACTTTACAGGCGCAAAAAAATTGAGGAGAACATGGCTAAGATGCCGCAAATCGTCGAAGAGTACAAGAAAAGAATGCGAGAGAAAAGAGCCAAACAGAGAGAGGAGAAAGAAAAAGCGAGACTGCAGGGAATTCAAGCACAGAGGCTGGGATATGACATCAGAGATCCACGGGCTCTGCTGGCGATACAGGGAGAAACTAAGGACGATAAGAAGAAAAAGAAGGCAAATAAATAGAAAACGAAGGCGTAACGTCTTGTTACAGCTGGACCGTTTTACTGGAAATAACACAAATGAAGGATGATCTTCCCTGTGGTGTTGACATCCTCCAGACAAACCCTAACTGAACAGATTCAATTTTTCATCCTGTTCGAGAAACGTCAGGGAATCGACTCGAAAAACTCCTAGAGTAAGACTGCTCATAGCCTTTCTATTTTTCAACCTAAAGGAACGTGCAGGGTTGGTACGAGTCATGGAAAACCTGGAAAGTCATGAAATTTTAAAATTTCATTTTCCAGGTCTGGAAAGTCATGGAATTTAAGTGTGGGTCATGGAGAATGGTATTGATTGTACAAAATAAATTAGGCAGGTTATTTTTTGTGAGGAAAAGGGTAAAAACGTACTCAAAATCAAGAAAATTTTTGAAAATTTCCAAGGAAAATGGTCAAATTTAGGTCATGGAAAACTTTGAAAAGTCATGGAATTTCCATCCTCGGAGACCCAGGGGCAGTTAGTGGGGGCGAAAGAAACGCGAAACTGCGGGCAAAAATAGCGCGAAACTGCGCGCAAAAAAAATTGGCATATAAAAGTTGTATTGACTGAAAGTGCCCCTGGGGAAAGATTCTTACCAGACCAGTTCAAAAACCTCTCTGAATACTGCCTCCCGATTGGGCAGAAAAATCTTTTGTATTCCCTTTGTATTATTCTGCCCAATCGGCGACCAGCCTGACTACAGTCCTTTTGGTGTGTTCTTATACGAAGTATGTACACAAAGCCAGTTCGCTCGCCATATCTGTCTTGCTTGTTCGCCAAGAATTTGCTCGGGAAGGAAAAGTTTCGGCTAGTGCCTCCCCTGGTCGAAAACGTCGAAAGTTTGACGGCCATGCCCGCGGAGAAACGGCGGATTATTCGTCTGTTCTGGCTTAAGCTTGTTTACATTAGGAAACGAATTTAAACTTGTTTCTATTGCCTTTACAATTTTTTCCTTAGAAGGAATACATTCAGCCATGATGAAAATAGTCAACAGATTATCTATAAGCTTACAAGCCTTTACCTAGACACAACTCGGATGTGAAATGTAGGGAAAGTTTTGTCTTCGGGAATTATATATGACCGTCATTTGAGTGCTAAGATAGGTGCTGCACGCTTTGCACGTGTAGCTAATCGGCCGATCGACGGAAAAATCACACAATGCAAGATCTTGAAAGAAGCTTGTTTGGAAAATTTTCGCTTCAAGCTGCGATCGATCTTCTATTATCTCACCTATAAAGAACGAAGGACGAGTGCTAGAATCGCTGCTGCACGCTTTGCACGCGTAGCTAGTCGGCCGCCCGACACATCTGCCTGGCTTGTTCGTCAAAAATTTACTCTTGTTTGGAAAAGTTTCGCTTCAAACTGTCACCAATCTTCCCATAAAGGATCTGAAAACATCCATTTCAGCAGTGCAACTAGCCGATCGCACTCAAACTTTTAAAACTCGCAAACAGCATGCAAGTGTTACGATACTTGCGATCGACCCCGATCTGAAGAATCCGCCGTTTCTCCGCGGGCATGGCCGTCAAACTTTCGACGTTTTCGACCAGGGGAGGCACTAGCCGAAACTTTTCCTTCCCGAGCAAATTCTTGGCGAACAAGCAAGACAGATATGGCGAGCGAACTGGCTTTGTGTACATACTTCGTATAAGAACACACCAAAAGGACTGTAGTCAGGCTGGTCGCCGATTGGGCAGAATAATACAAAGGGAATACAAAAGATTTTTCTGCCCAATCGGGAGGCAGTATTCAGAGAGGTTTTTGAACTGGTCTGGTAAGAATCTTTCCCCAGGGGCACTTTCAGTCAATACAACTTTTATATGCCAATTTTTTTTTGCGCGCAGTTTCGCGCTATTTTTGCCCGCAGTTTCGCGTTTCTTTCGCCCCCACTAACTGCCCCTGGGTCTCCGAGGATGTGGAATTTCAAAAGCACAAAAGAATACGAACCCTGACGTGTAAGAAATAGCGAGCGGCAGCGCGTAGCACGAGGTATGGGACTAGCGTCCAGTTTTCTCGCGATGCTTTTCCCACAGAAAATACGAAAAAATAGGGGGCTGAGAACAGTCTTAAAAAGTCCGTACTGATGACGTAGATCTTCAGAAAAGCGAGTAGTGCCTCTGATTGGTTGATGCTTGGCAACAAATCACAGACACTACAAGGATCTCTGTACAGCAACGTCAATATGAAATTTTTTAGGTCAAATCTCAAACGTCTCTCGCGAGCGGGCGAAAAAAATCAAACAAGATGAGAGATAAGTCTAGTTGACACAATGGACTACCAACGAGCATTGACTCAAGACTGTAATATTGTAAGAAATGAACCCTCAATTTAATGAATAAAAACAACAAACTTAAGAAAATTTTTACAAAATTTCAAATATATCTGATTCAAACTTTCAAACGCGAGATTTCCGAACCAAGTTTTGTCCGCATTTTTAACAATTTCCATCCTCGCCCTTAGTTCTTGATGTGTTCCTGTCTTCTGTCACGAAATACCTTATTATAGGAAATTAACGCTTGTGTTAATTAGGGTATTTGAAATTAACGCGAATTGAAGGGAAAATTACTTCCCAATAAAGGAAATTAAAACGAAAGAGGGGGTAACATTTCAAAATGAACGAAATCAACGCGACGTACACAGCAGGAACAAGTTTATTTGAACACTTGTAGGCGTATAATCTTAAACAAAAACAATATTCGTGGTACTTTTCCCACTTTGAGCGTTCTTCACAGTATCAATGATAGTGGCAGATAAAATTATGCATTTTCCTTGGAGTCAAGGACATCTGGACTGTAACGAAAAATTGGGGCCAAAATAATGGAAATTAACGTCATGGAAATTAACGCTCCACTTAATTAACGGCGCGGAAATTAACGTTAACAAAAATTAACGCGACTTAAATTAACGCGAAAGTTTGAAATTCGCGTTAATTTCATGACGCGTTCAATAAGGTATTCTTCAAAATTTAACAAATATTGTTGTATGTCCTGGTGTTTTGAGCTTCCTGCATTTTGCTTTCCTTAACGTTGATCCTTGCTAAGCGAGCTCCAGAATGTATCTTTGGAATACCCCTTTTCGGAGCCTACTTCTCTTATCTTCGGCTAATTTGCAAGTCAACGTGCATTCATTTGTAAAATGCGTGCAAAAGCATATATTAAAAACTATAAAACTTCACAAAACAGGACATATGAAGCAAATTGTGAGGCCATTTTACACCTGTAACTTGCCAAGCAATAGTTGAACTTGCCCCCACGAGAGATCTAAAAAGGGCGAGTGAAATTTCTAGTTATATAGGATCAACGTATTAATGAATTATCAGAGTTCTTTTTTGTCCTCTTGCGCATGTTCAACTACTCCAACCATCTGCTTGATCTTGTCAAACCGCTCTGCAATCTCTTCTTCCATGGCACTAAATAACATGATAACCAGGACAAGACCCACTATGATGTAACCTCCAAAGAACACTGTGTGATGCATATTCTGAGGCACATAGTCTCCGAGACCTTGGAGAAAGAGACACAAAATGTTAGGTGTTGTCCTTGCTAAAATGGGCGTCATGACTGTTTATTCATGTGCGCCAGTATGCGCTATAGAATGTGCGTTTCTTGTTTGTTTGTTTGTTTGTATGGCGATTGCATGTCTTGTGTTGCTGCTTTAGAGCAGTTTTCAATTGAGTGTCGTAAAACCAAAACCAAAGTAATCACTCTGGCCAATTACAAAGAACAAAGACAATCCAGTAAACCAATCAAAACTCGAAGCAAATACATGTAGCCGGCACGAAGCGCGGGAAAACGTGCGCAAGCGAGTCACGATTGGTTTTGGTATGACCTCTGATTGGATGAGAAAGTGGCGCGAGAGTTTTAAACCAATCACTAAGCGTAGTAATTCAAAACCAATGCAAACGCGAATTACTTTCGACACTGAAGTGAAAACCGCTCTAAAAAGTTTATTGCTATTCAACCTTTTTGTATACTCCGGGAACTCCCCTGACTGATGAGATGAAGTTTCACGCCCCCCCCCCCTCCCCCCTTCTTCTACTTGTTCTTTCCTCCAACATAATAATGAAATTCATTCACTAGCGCATAAGCAAAAACATAGCGACATAACCGTGACGCTAGTGAAGACAGCACTGACATAAGCATAAACATAAGCATAAGAAGAACAAACACTTGTTTTTGTTAGAGCGGTTTTCACTTGAGTGTCGAAAGTAAATTGCGTTTGCTTTGGTTTTGCATTGCTACGCAAAGTGATTGGCTCAAAAATCTCGCGCCACTTTCTCAGCCAATCAGAAGTAAAACCAAAACCAATCATGACGCGCTCACGCACGTTTTCCCGCGCTTCGTGTCAGCTACATGTACTTGCTTCGAGTTTTGATTGGCTCACTGGATTGTCTGTGTCCTTTGTGATTGGCCAGAGTAATTACTTTGGTTTTGGTTTTACGACACTCAATTGAAAACTGCTCTATGTTTTTCTCACTAGGAATTACCAAAACATAAGCATAACATGACGTAAGGTCCATAAGCATAGAGCATAAGAAGATCGGGCATGTACGTTCTTCTTGTGCGTGCTTATGCTTATGCTTTAATATGCTTATGTCGGTGCCGTCCTCACTAGCGTTATGGTTATGTCGTTATGCTTATGGGCTAGTGAAAATCAGTCTTTTAATTTAGGCCACCTTAATTTTTAAGCTCTTACCTATTGTTGTTAAGGTCACAAAGCAGTAGTAGAACGATTCAAACAATGACCAGTCTTCCCACAGCGAGAATAATACAGCGCCAGCCGCCAAATACGCTGTAGTCATGAGCAGTACTTTCTTCAAAGTGAGATGAAACTCTTGACTATCTTGTATCGTCTGCAGCTCTGGGGAATCCTCGTCCTTCTTCTGTTTTCCTGCTTCGTGTTGTGTTTTGCGCCTCAAATTTGCGGAGTGTAAGAATTGTAAAACACTGACGAAAAATAATAAGATGGTAAGCAACAACAACAACTATTTTATTTTGCCAGAAAAAATAAATAATATTAAGCAATCGATTCTGCAAAGGGCGGAAATTCGACGAAAGTTAATAAAAGAGAGTTTTTCTTCAGCGCTCGTTGACTATCATCGATTGAGAGTAGGCTAGAAGAAAAAAAATTCTTTGCCTCGCAAACAAGCGAAAACTCTCGTCGACTCCTATGAAAATCTGAGCAGGTTAAAATTCGACGAGAGTCCATGAGTTAACATTCAAAAGGGGTGCGAAGAGAACTCGGGCACGGGCGCCCTGCCCGAATTTTGACGTAGGCACTTGAAAAAAATAGTGTGGTCACATGAGTGCTCGGCGAGAATCGTACTCGGGCACCGTGCCCGGGCAGAAAGTGTAAACACGACCTAAGATGCATTAGTAGAGTCTTCAGGGCAAGCAGCAATTGTTTATTTGGAGCATATCTGGATAAGTAGGCCTGACTTACCTGGTAATGAGAGAAATCAGACTTGATGCAACAACATTGAACAGTGGTATTCCAACGAATCCATAAAGGACACAGAAAATACGCCCAAATGTAGATACCGGAACAATGTTTCCATAACCTGCCGAGAAATACAAAGGTAAGAATCTTAACAAATATTATTGGAATTTTATACAACGGCCATAACTGCTCTCAATCGGCGCAACATGTCGCAGCCAAAAGCTCTTTGCAGCTTCTTGTTTTTTAGCCTGCGAATACAGCCGCCTCTCATTCGCGCCCGCTACTACGTGCGAAACGCGAAGAGAGACGTCTGCGACAACAGGGAATTCACCGGTTTCTGGAGCGCAACAACTGGAACTCGGGAATGCGAGCTTGAAAGAGCGCGCGAGTTAACTTCTGGAGAGGGGTGAATAGGTTCGCGGATCGACGGATTGCAGGTTTGTTGCGATACATTGAGCGGATTCGCGGATTTAGAAAATACCAGCTACTATAGCACATTTTTCAAGTAATTCCCATAAATGCGGATTCGGATTTGAACGAAAATAGTGGCGGATTTACGAATTTGGCCCCACAAATAGCACGGATCTGCGGATTTGCGTACCCCTATTCTCCCCCTCCTTCTGGCACTTCTATAGCATAAAAACAGTTTTTAATCGTTGCTAGGATATAAACAGACTCAGACTCAGGTTTTACTTGCAAGCTAACGTTTTTAATATTAATTCAAGTAAACAATAAAGTTGAAGTTAATTTGGCGTGCAGTGTTTGTTGGTGGTTTCCAGTACAAATTTTCATTTTACAATTTCCGTGTTGCACTTTTCTTTCATCTCCACTTGAGAGTTCTATACTTTCAATAATTTCAAGGTTGCTATTTCTGTAAATATAATACAATAATTCACAAGACGAGGAGTCTAGGTAAGTGTCGCATGGCTTCCATAAAGCAATAAAATAAGTTGGCGAGAACTATCTCTACGAACAGCAAAGTACTTGTCTTATTGTGGCCTTCACTGCTTGTCTCACTTCTTCTATCTTCCAACAGTAAAGAATCGGGTTTAATGATGAATTTAAGTAAACTAAAGTGTTTGTACACACTTTAACAAGAAACGCCGATGAAGAAAGTTCATTTTGAGTTGACAAAACTCGACCAACTATACCATCTATAACAAATGGCAGATAACACGCTAGTAATGTTAACTGCACCCACAGTACACTGGACACTGCCTTTCTGTATCGCGCTATGTTTAGCGGAATTGCTTGGTTTTGTTGTTCATTTTGAATTGGGTTTCGAATATGACGAAGCGTATAGAAAATCTTTGTGTAAGAAGTGATTGAGATCACCAGGCAGAGGGGTATAACGACATAGCTGTACCATAATGTTATGAGATGATTCCAAAAGTACATCACTGAAGCGAGAACGGACACAGCCCAAAGCGTAACTACAGTCACTGAGGTTCGGTTCGATGTTACAACTTGTCGATATCTCAGCCCCAACAACAGGGCGAGAAGTCTGTCCACGCTTATTGCAGTCAGTGTCAAAATAGACACTGAACCCAAAAGATATCCTGCTATGAAAGCTGAGGCGAAAGCGTAGGTACAAATTTCCCAGCGTTCGTTCACTACAGACATCAGATAAACAACATAGACAGGCTCTGAAATAAGACCAACAAATAGATCAGTTGTTGCCAGGCTATGAAGCAAGATTTTCGATGGCGGATGAAGGGTAGTCTCCTTGTTAAGGGCAACTAGGATCAAAACATTTCCCAGAAATGCAGTAATGGACAAGAGAATGTTGATCACGGAAAGAGATGTTAGCTGGTGGTGTATCTCTCCGGTTGAAGCTTCCAAGCAGTAAACTTGCTGAAAAGATTTCTGCTCCGTGTCTTCAGTATAGTTTGTTATCTCCATAACTCCAATAAGATCTGCAATACTCGCTGGTTAGTGTACTAGTGTTATCCCTACAGGCTGAATACTTCTTCGTATACTGCCGGCGCAAGTTAACGTCACCAGCAAGTTAACGCCCTCAAAAATGTGAAATACACTGAATTATGTAGAAGAGTATTTTCAAGTGCAGATGGTTTGAATGCAAGCATCCAACAAACTCGGCCAACAAGATACAAGAATCTCTTTTTGGCTTGCTTTCAGTCTCGGACTGATCGATAGATCATAAACGTGAATATTTTCTTCAGCAGTCTCGTTGAAACAAATAGTGATAACCATACATTCAGAGCGGCCATCAGCAGATATCGCCTGGGGGTGTGCAAAATGAAACAAATCGGAAATTCTGTGGCGTTCTAAAACTAATTTTCTTTCTTCTCCCCTTTCTTTAACCCCCGTAAAATTTCATTAAATTCACGTTAACCCCCGCCTTTAGCAATATGTCTTCTTTTCAATGATGTATTAAAGGTATTTCTAAGTCATATGTCCGAGATTTCCAATTGGTGGCCCATACAGCCGGAGCTATCCCGGTTTCAAACGTAGCATTAAGCCACTGAATTTTCGAGTATTTGCTACTCCCCCATAGATGGGATGTCAGTCCATCGCATGGGTTACCCCCCAGCAGTAATTTCAGCCAGTACCCATTTACACACCTGGGTGGAGAGAGGCACTGTGAGAGTCGAAAAAGTGTTATTGCCCAAGAACACAACGCAGCGATTCCCCGGCCAGGCCTCGAACCGTAAACAACACAAAGAGCCAATGAGAACACAAACAAGAAGAGAAAATTTTTTTGGTAGGGTTTATTTTGTGTTTTTTGGAATTTTTTTTTTTTTTAAAAAATTAAATTTTTTTTACGGGCCGTTCGACTCGGAGTCGAGCGCGTTAACCATTAGGCCACCGCGCCTCCTACAATGATGTATTGTTTGAACGTATCTTGCCTGTAGCATTTTGTGGGCGGTTTAATAAAAAATTATTCCAGTCGTGCGTTCTATGCACTCGATGCCAGCGGTATCAAACGCGCCTCGTTGGCTTCTCCCCCGTCCGCGCGCGGGTGCCATAAGTAATATCTATGTGGCACTTTCCTAGACTCCTCATCTTGTGAATTGTTGCATTATATTTACAGAAAAAACAATCTTGAAATTAATGAAAGTACCCGTATACAATCGTCGAGTGGCGATGGAAGCTGAAGGTGAACACGGAAATCGCAAAATGAAAACCTATACTGGAAAGCACCAGTAAACATAGCTACTGAAACATGTCAAGTTAACTTCAACTTTAATTAAAAAAGTTAGATGACAAACGAAACCTGAGTCTGAGTCTGTTTATATCTTAGCAACGACAAAAAATTATATTTTTATTCTATAGAAATACTCTTTCAAGGCGTCTTTCAAGCTCGTGTCCCCGAGGTTCAGCTAAAGTTCTCCAGAAACTGGGTTTAAAATAATTAAAATTTTAACTTTAAAAAACTGAAAGCAAGCGGAAAAGACATTCTTGTATATTGTTGGCCCAGTTTATTTTTTTTTTTGGACGCTTGCATTCAAACTATTTGCACTTTAAACAATTCTTCTACATAATTCAGTGTATTTGACATTTTTTGAGGGGACGTTAACTTGCGACAACAGTATACGAAGAAGTATTCAGCCTGTACGAATAACACTAGTACTTAATACATAGTGCCCGTATATTGCAGATCTTATAGGAGTTATGGAGATAACAAACTACACTGAAGATTCGAAGCAGACATCTTTTCAGCAAGTGTACTGCTTTGAAGCTTCAACCGGAGAGATACACCACCAACTAACATCTCTTTCCGTGATCAACATTCTCTTGTCCATTACTGCATTTCTGGGAAATGTTTTGATCCTAGTTGCCCTTAACAAGGAGTCTACCCTTCATCCGCCATCGAAAATCTTGTTCCGTAGCCTGGCAACAACTGATCTATTTGTTGGTCTTATTTCAGAGCCTGTCTTTGTTGTATATCTGATGTCTGTGGTGAACAAACGCTGGGAAATTTGTACCTACGCCTTCGCCTCAGCTTTCGTAGCAGGATATATTTTGGGTTCAGTGTCTATTTTGACGCTGACTGCAATAAGCGTGGACAGACTTCTCGCCCTGTTGTTGGGGCTGAGATATAGACAAGTTGTAACATCAAAACGAACCTCTGTGACTGTTGTTACCCTTTGGGCTGTGTCCGTTCTCGCTTCAGTGATGTACTTTTGGAATCATCTCATAACATTATGGTACAGCTATATCGTTATACCTCTCTGCCTGGTGACCTCGATCACTTCTTACACAAAGATTTTCTACACGCTTCGTCATATTCGAAACCCAATTCAAAATGAAGAACAAAACCAAAGAATTCCGCTAAACATAGCGCGATACAGAAAGGCAGTGTCCAGTGTACTGTGGGTGCAGTTAGCACTACTGGCTTGTTATCTGCCATTTGTTATAGATGGTGTAGTAGAGCGAATGTTGTCAACTCAAAGTGAACTTTCTTCATCTGTTTTTCTTGTTAGAGTGTGTGCAAACACTTTAGTTTACTTAAATTCATCATTAAACCCAATTCTTTACTGTTGGAAGATAAAAGAAGTGAGACAAGCAGTGAAGGCCACAATTAGACAAGTACTTTGCTGTTCGTAGAGTTAGTTCTTGTCACTTTATTTTATTTGCTTTTGCTTTATGATTACCTAGACTCTAGACTTCTCATCTTGTAAATTATTGTATTATATTTACAGAAAAAAGCAACTTCGAAATTTATGATAAGAATAAAAATGTCTGCGGCCTCCCCCTCCGTTACCGAATGCGTTGGGGGGAAAAAAACAAACCAGCAGAAGGGAACAAGAGGGGAAAACGAGGCACATGAACAGGAGAATGGAGAAGAAAAGAGAGAGTGGAAACGCAGCCGAGAAAAGCGAAAACAGAGAACACACACGGCACCACCCGGCGACGCGAGCACCACGACCAGCACCGCAGAAAGCAGCGAAGCAAACACACGTTTGAACGGCGCGGCGGAGACGAAAACGGAGAAAACAAGGGAAACGGCCCTGAACATGAATGAAAGGAAAGCAACACGGAGCAAATTGTAAAACGCATATTTATGCAGGAAAGCACCAGCAAACATGTCAAATAAACTTCAAAATTCTTAGAATTATATTAAAAATAGGTTAGGTTAGCAAACGAAACCCGAGTCTGTTTATTTCCAAGCAACTATCACTGACTATTGTTATGCAAGTATGCGCATGTTCGCACGCATCTTTCAAGCCCGCGTTCCCGAGGCCCAGCTGAAGCGCTCCAGAAACGAACCGGGTTAAAATATAATTTAAATTTTAAATTACGAAATAATAACAAATAGTAACAAAATTTAGCTCTTAATTCCTAATATATACATAAAAAATACGATTTGGAATTGCAAATACCCGGGTAAATACCAACAAAAAGTAAGACAAGCAAGCTAATAAAGGATAGTTTAGTCTTACCTATTGTGGTGAAGATTGTGCAAGCAAATAACCAGGAATCAGCCAAGCTCCATTCGCCTGGACTCGAGGGCTCTAACACGAAATTCTTCTCGTACGAATCCAGTTTGTTTCTCGCCTGTGCAGACCAGTGGTCGAATTCAAGGCTTTTTTGATTCCACAGTTCTTTAAGAAATTGTTCTTTCGAAGCTTCCAGCTGGTCGTCTGACGCTGAAGCGCTATTGAGAGCTTCAAGTTTCCTGAAAACACAAGCTCCAAATAAACCATAAAGGATTAGAATACCAACTAAAATGGCGTTATACAAGACATGCGCTCTTATTTCCGCTAAATTCTTCATGGCCTGTTCGGTGTAAACTGAAAACTTCAATAATATTTTTGATCGATGTTGGACGTTTTGGTTTCTTCTGTCAATTCATGTGCTTTTATGTTCAAAATCCCTTCAAAATGGTCGCTATTCAAGAATTCAGTTAATAATTTATGGCTCTCCGTCGTGATGTAAACAGTTCCTGTGAAGAATAATGGTTCTTAATTAAGCCAGACAGTGGATCGTTGCAAAATGGATTGTAGAGCCGCCATCTTGAATACTGCATTTCACAAAACTACTTAGGGTATGACTTTTAAAATGAGTAATGGAGATGACGGCTAGGGTCGCGAAAAACTGAGGGATTTGGGAGCTTTTGTTTTTGAACCACAGACCGCATTTTTAATACAACTAACACAATAAACTGCTTTGGTTAATGATGACAGAACGTTGCTGAGGAACAGCACCGCTCCCCAAACATCCTGTTACCGGTAAATCACCAGTAAAATCTTGTCCAACTTTGCAGCTGTTTTTTTGGGATGTCACACAACGCTCCTCCCTCTTTGTCACGCAACGCTTCCACAAAGAGGGAGGGGCGTTGCGTGACATCCCAAGAAATGGCTGTGAATGAGACTACCGGTACGTAGAATACGCTTGGAAAAAAATAGTGGAAAAAAAATCGATTCACACACCAGATGTTTAATTGAAGGAAGGTAAGGAAATTTTTTAAGCAGATGCCCTTTGAAAGTGGTTTTTTGGGGCCCGGAAAAATTTTTTTTTTTTTTTTTTTTTTTCCCATTAAAAAAAAAATTTTAACTTTTTTATAAATTTTTTAAAATTTTATAAAAATATATAAAATTTTTTTTGTTGGTGTATCCGGACATATATCCGAACGTCTTCACGCAAATTTATAAAGCTTTGTTGGGTCGCCATTTGTCTTCGGGGGACATGTTGGCCCCCGTGTTTGAGAGAAATTGAATTTTTTTTTAGCGGTTTGTTTAAATTTTAAACTTTTTTTTATTATAAAAAAAAAAAATTTTAAAAAATTCGCGCTTGAAAAAAAATATTTAAAAAAATTTTCAAAAAAAAAAAAAAAAATAACCTCTTCTGACCTGACCCATGCTATAACACCCCTAGCCAATTTGCAAGCTAGATCGAGCACCCCAGCTATAACACAAAAGACAGGCACAATTTTATTGTGAAGCAATTTTTAATTGTCTTCCAGTTAAGGCGCTTTGACATCATAGGATGCCTTAATTCACTAAAACTCCACATGTCCAGACTCGGCTTAATTGCAAAAAGGTACTAAAACTGAGGTTCCCCTGGTTAAAACACACTCCACACCTCTCCAGGTCTTTACATTCACAGTTGTCCGAGCAAGAGCCAGTTGCTCTTCTAGGAAGGTCCAAATTCCAAACGTTTATATATTTACAGAAAAAATGCATTAAGTTAAAACCTTCGGTCATTTGCATAAAAATTTAAAACAGTTCTTAAGCAACTGCAAGTGCAACAATTAATTAACTCCATGACTCTGGAACCAACTGATATCTCAGCTTACCTTATCCAACACAACCTACAATAATTTACTGTAATTTCAATGTCTTAATCATCAACAAATACACTGACCCACTGGGCCCGCTGAATAAAAATAGTGAATGTTCTTTTGTGCCTTGCTCCTACCAAGCAAATGTTTCTGTAGATAACCCGGATTATTCCCATCAAATAGCTCATTCACACAAGAAATAACTAATCTTCCCAGTGCACTTGTAATTCCATTATGGTAATTTTCACTGTTTAATGGAACCCAATGTCAGCAAACATTTAAGCACAAAATATGATTTTTTTTAGTAAGCTAGGTGTAACTGGGCTGCGAGTAAAAAATCTCTATGAAAATGCATGTTTTTTAAAGTCCTTTTTTCAGACATGGCCATATAGCGACTCTTGGTTTGTTTAACCAGTGCATCATGCTCTTTAAATGCATTCCAATACTCATTTGTGTGGAAGCCATTCGAAAACCACTCTTCCATTCCTCCTCCAATAAAATACTTCCCAACTGTACCAAACTCATTGCTTAACAGCTGCATAAATTTCCTGGACCAGATGTGACTTTAAATTACCAGCAAATCCTCTCTAACGAAAATTTTACAGTTCTGTCAATAAAGGCAGTGTCTGTCCACAAGGCAAATGTTCCTTCACCGAACCAGCAGAGCGAGGACTGGTAACCACTCCCATCAACCTTTGTGTTGCTATTCCGTGCTATCTGTCAGTGTCTGGATTATAATTTATCACACTCAGGACCTGTCCAACTCCCTTGGTATGCCCCTCCCTGAAGAAGATCCTTGATCCTTGGCGAATGTACTCAGGCTGTTTAATGAACCTGAATCGTACTTTTGCTCTTTGGCCAGTTCTCAAGGAATCCTGCAAAAAAGTTAAAGGACTTTTAACAACTTGATGTGGGGCCATTCTAAGACACATTGTCATTTGTCGCTGTGTAAAACTTTATGAAAGGTTATGTTTTGTGTTGTAGGTAAACCCCAGTTGTGGTCAGGTCACCCTAACAATTTTCGGTACCCAATTGTACTTCTGGGTGGAGGAGTTTAGAGGTGTCTTGCTCCAAGAACACAACGCAGAGACCAACGACCAGGGCTTGAACCAGGGATGTTGCTAAGGACCGGCTGCCGGCTAATTTCACCGGCTGAAAGAGAACTTAAATCTGGCTGAAATTTCACATACAAACAGATATTTAGTTAGACTTTTGGAGCTGCCAAGGCCAGAAAAACCAGCTGGGCTTGTTGATGAGCTGGCTTAGTATTTTCTTAGCTACATCCCTGTTGAACCCAGACTGCTCAATCCTAAATCCAAGCACTAACCATAAGGCCCCTCCCAGTGTTATCAATGAAGCATGTTTAAATTAATTGTTCTTTTGTACCTTGTTCATTTCCTCGATAACTGCTGTCTGAATGACGTTTCCTATGTAGACAGTGGCTTGGAAACGCTTGCTTATTGATGTAGTATGAAACAGAAGAAACACATCAGCCCAGAATCCCAAGCAGGAACAAGGCTTTTGAACAGGATCTGTGAGAACCATGCCCTGCAACAAATACAAGACAGTGAAGCACTTTTTTGTGTTCTGCCTGGTAAGGACCCAATTACAGACACGACTCCAAACAATCAACCGTCAGATCTCAAGTCTTACACACTTTACAAACCACTTGGGTTACCATGCCTACACATCACTTTCAATAATATACCAACCATCCGCCCCCGGTGGACCGAGCGCATCACGTGAGAGCCCGAACGAGAGAAGAAACACAGTGACCGAGGACAGTGGAGAAGGCAGCAGGGAGTGCAGTCCCCAAAAGCCGGTATTGGTCCCAACTTGGAGGGTGTCTTAGCTGCAATAAATTTCTTTCTAGGCCAGGAGAAGGTAATAATTATGTCAAATATACCTTTGGTAACAACATATTAAATATTTTGTCTCTAGAGGTCTGTTGTAACTTACTCGTCTAAGTAGACTCCTATCAATTCCACTGATAGCAACAGATGCAGCCTGGCCTGCACGGACCACACGGCAGGCGGCTCGGTTTCTTTTTACTGACATGACAGTCACTGGTCGGAAGTGTCCATCAGCTGAAGGACCTAAGAGAAGTTGATCTCCCTCGCGTAATACACCCCTGAAGAAACAAAATGGATGCCAGAACTTAAAGGCAAGTAACTGCCTCTTCTGAAACAGCATTAATTAAAAGCCAACAATAAAATAAAGCAAATTTTTAACAAAAAGTAAACAATAACATATTAATATAATTGAAAATACTGGAACCAGTATTGTTTGGTATTGAACGTTTATGAAATAAAAAGTTTTTTTTTTTTAAAAATTTTTTTTTTTTTTATTTTTTTTCTCAGCAGCTTTAAATAAAAAAAAAAAAAGAAAATTGTTTCTACATATGTTGCAACAAAAACAAAAAAGTGTAAAAATCAATGCACAACTTCTATCTAAATTGATCAATTCTCAATTAAGCTCCATCGATGGAACGTCAGTTAAAGATCACAATTTTCTGTTCTTATCTCTACCTATATTGTAAAGTGGAAATATGGGCAAATGGCCTACAGCTCATGCTCTTTACTGCTGTTTCAATGTTTCACAAACTGTCACCCTTTATCAATCAGAATATAAAGTTTCTATTGGCTATTATTTGAAAAACTTGCCAAATAAAAAATGTAAGAGAGTCTTGCACCAGCAACAAAATCATTGTCATTTGAAAGAGGATCAACACTTACCTCTCCAAAGTGCCACCAACAACAGGACCAGTACCCGGAACATTGAATATTTCATCAACCTGAAAACACCAAAAGAAATACATTATATATGCATTTAATAATAAATGTACAACAACAATGGCATACAACATCAAATAGATAGAAAATACTCATCCACTGAAAAGAGATCAATGCACATGAATTGCATGTGCTAAAAATTAAATTAGTTATGATGCAAATGTATGTGCAGAGCTTCACAGTTTATTGGGACCATTACGAGTGTTGCTCGCACAAGAAAGTTTTCTATGTATCAGAATGACAAAAGCTGTGTCATACATTAGATTTTTGGAACCATACATACACACTCCTGATCTGTATTCCGTAAAATTCCAGTTATAAGCCCCCCCCCCTCCCCGCTTATAGGCCCATCTACCTGGAAAGAAAAAAATACATTCGATTATAACCCCCCCCCCCCCTGGATATAAGCCCCCATCTGCCGGATGACAGTACTGAACAGGGCTAAATGTTGCTTTATTATGCGTTTTTAACTTAATACTGAATTTCGATCAGCACTCTGGTAGTGGCTTGTTTCGAAACGTTTTTTTATATTCCGCTGGATATAAACCCCTCCGCTTATAAGCCCACCCAAAACCCCTTATGAAGTTGTATAAGCCCAGGGCTTATAACCGGACTTTTACGGTTTTAGTTTGTGAACATCTCCAGGGTTAATGCACAATGACAATAGCCATTGAATTTAAAAATTTACATCCCAATCGACACCCTACTGGTCAAAAGAAAACAAAGTGATACAAACCTGATACTCTGTACATTCTTGGGCTAGTTTTTCCTGATCCATGGGTGATCGAGCTGGAGGGACAAGATTTAAAAATTTCCTGACAAGATTCAGATTCTCACCAGTTACACAGGACACAGTGAACACTGGTGTTACTCTAAGGTTGAAAGAGAAACAAAAGTTATTATCCACAATAAATACATTTATTATTGTTTCTGGCTTTAACAGAACGCTAAGAAACAGATTCATGGTTAAATGACAGAGGAAACACGAGTGATGTTAAAATTTAACTGGGAATTTTTTTCCAACAATGCAATAGGTCACATCTGTTGTCTATTACTTTTTTCTTCTTCTCTTTTCTTCTTCTCCTTTTTTTTTTTTTTTTTAAAATATTATAATTTTATTCTTTTATCCCCCCAAGCCCTTCCATAATAAAAATTTTTGCCTGTCTCTTATTGAGTGGTAAAATTTCCATCAGACTTGTAATCACTCAGTTATGTAGACAGTTTTTATCAAGTTCAGAAGATCTTGGGTTCAAAGCTTTCTTTGGAGAACAGAAAAGTCCCCTGGTGACATAGAAGCAACTGGAAGTCTATTAAAAGGAAATTAGGGTATGCTTACTGGTTAGAGGTGAAGTTAGTTGCAGCGACTATAACATCATCTTCTGTTTTGACGACCACTGGCACCTTTTTACAGCAAGGAGATTTTAAAACTCGATCAAGCACTTTCAGGGTCCGTTCAACCATTGCAGGTAAACAGATGTCGGTCTTGTTTACTATTACAAAGGTTGGTACTTTCAGAGCCATGGCCAGGCCCAAATGTTCTTTTGTAGTTCCCACTAAACATGAATGAAAAAAATGCCAAGTCAGCACTTTAAGTTGCCTTAGTTTAAAAATGTGTCTTTCTTCAGAGGTAAGGTAAGTCTGTGTTCAAGCCTAGAGGCCCATCAGACCAGCGCTTATCCTGGTTTTGTAGCATGAAGCGACTAGGAGTATTTATACTCCCTCCTGGATGGGACGCTAGTCCATTGCAGGGTTACCCCTCAGCAGTAAATTCACCGGTACCCATTTATACATAGGGCCAGTTGTTCAGGGTGGTCCTCGTTTTCCTGGGTGGAGAGAGGCACGATGAGTGTAAAGTGTCTTACCCAAGAACACAACGCAGTGCGCTGGCCAGGGCTTGAACTCGGACCACTCGATCCCAAGTCCAGGGCACTAACCATCAGGCCACCTCGAGAGTCATGAATCAATAAATGAACCCCTTACCTATACCAGCATTTGCAGCAATGACCAACATAGCAAAATCTGGAGAGTGACCAGTTAGACCAAATATTGTTGTTCTCAAGTACTTGTGGTGTCCAGCCAGATCTATAAAAGTGATCAGTTTAGATGACTGTTCGCAAATGTCCTCTGCTGTCCGAGATTCACTATAGTTGATAACCTACAAGAAAAAAAACATTTTCCTTATTATTATGTCTTGTCTGTAACTGTGCTTACGTTGTGGGTGGCTCCTCCTAAAATGGTATAGGATTTAACACAGCTGAAACCAATTGTGGAATTAAACGCATTTTAGGTATCCTACTGATGAACGGTTACAGCAATTAGATATTTACAGGAGCGCCATTACGTTCATGGTCTGTTCCTTTAGAATCCGAAGATACGATTATTAGTATAAAGATTAAAATTTCAATTGCCAAACCTGGAGTAATCTACAATTCTTTCCTACCTGGACAAGTCTAATTTACAATCTTACATCTAGAACTTATTGACTTATGT
This sequence comes from Oculina patagonica, assembly GCF_052425735.1. NCBI lineage: Eukaryota > Metazoa > Cnidaria > Anthozoa > Scleractinia > Oculinidae > Oculina > Oculina patagonica. The sequence goes on from NC_135770.1 coordinate 35,233,533, forward strand.
ACAAACCTCTCCTTTGCTGTTAAATCCCAGTATTTCATGGCTGATACTTGACGTTCTTCCTGTTTGAATTTCATGCAGATGTCTGAACAGGTTCAATCTTGCTCTTCCACGACCATTGTCCAATTCGTCATGTGTCAAGACACCGAGTAATGTACTCTTTCCAGCATCAACATTCCCCAACACGGCAAGTCTTACGTCAATGAACTGAAAAGACATTGAACAAAAAAAATTGTCAATTGAGAACAACCTAGTTAGTGACCCCTTAATACTGCTTGTCATTTTGTGTGATCAATAAAGTTCTTTAGTCTTTAGGATGCTATAATTATATTTAATTTATTACTATTTTTATGGTTAGCCTAGTATTTTAAAATGCCTTGTCTACATTGTTTACCATTCAGAGTCATTCCCACAAAATTACAGACTATTTCATAAAGAGGATGTTCTGTAGGATGTGTGCATATAAACTTCTACACCAAACTCAGATTGGAAGGAGAGTTGATAAGAGTGAAGGATGAAGGATTTGGACAAGAGCATCTACTATTATTAGACTGAGTGTGGATCAAACAAGCTGGCATCACTTGCCTGTCCCAAGTGAGGTACTCCCTATAGCAGAAGGAAATAAATTAGACTCTGACTTATAAAATAACCATTTTGCTATACATACTCCCTATAGTACCCTGTGGGGAGGCTTCGTCCAAAAGGGGTACCTCTTTTAGGCCATTAGTATATAAATGAGGGAATTATATGACAAGGACAGTTGATTCATATAGGCATGTTTTAAGGGGTTTATTCAAGTGAAAATGTATTAAAAGAGATGAAATATCCCCTTGGAAGGTATTTAAAAATGATACCATTATCAATCACGGGTACAAGTAAGGGTTACCCTTTCTGTTGAAAATGGTATTTAATTAAGGGTAAGGGTTTGGACCTCTGGGCAGAGCCTCCATGTATTTAAAAGTTTTAATTACAACCCAACCCCTTTTTCCTGTTCCTTTAAAGGCATTAGAGGGGGCCCCCCCCCACTCAATCTTAAGGCTGAGTTATCAGGTAGTAACAAAACTTTATTTACCTGTTGATCATCTGGCACTCGTCGGACAAGAACTTCTGCTACCTGTCTACCAGGACCATCACTAGCAACTTCCACAACATGGCGTCGTAACAATGTGGTATGAGCCCCTAACTTGGACGCCATGACATTGAGTGTGTTCAGAGAAGAGTCCAGCTCCTCTCTTGTGAGACCTACAAACATGCCATTGTCTTCAACACCAATCTCGTAAATTGCTTCTCCATCACCTTCCTGAAGGCGCCACTTCATTTGGGTGACCAGGTGCTCGAGGCGAGAAGGTGAAGGGTTTACAAGCTTCAGCTGCCATGGAAATGAAAAACATTCATTTAGTAACAGCCTTGTTAGAGTCTTTTATATAAAGAAAATGTTCCCAATGTCAGGTAACCCTCTTCCTGACAACCTTGTTAGGCCACATAAACAAGTGTTTTTATGAAGTTGTCTTGGGCTACAGGCTAAACAAAACATTGCAAAAAATGTATCATGTGTCCTCCCTGGTGGAGGGGAACAGGGGGCAGGAGCCCGGGAGAAAAGGAGTGGGAGGCGGGAGAAAAGAGCTTGGGAAGCGGGATTCTTAAGCTGGCGTCAACTGGGAGAATAAGAGTAAAATTTATCATTTTTTTATATTTCACAATAGCTATAGGGCAAAAAGGAGGGGACCATTACGGAAAAGTGGGTGGAAAGTGGGAGAAAAAGGTACAGGAGGCGGAAGGTTCAGCCCCCCTCCCCTCCCTGAATAAACTCTGGTGGACAGACCAAAAAAGTGTGTATATCGTAAAAGATATTTAACAACCATTCACCGAAGTGGAGGTGGCTAGTGGTGGATATTTTTAACAAGCCTCAAAGCAGGGTTCGGCCCTATCCCTCACCTCAGGACAAGGAACTACTCGGTAAGCTGCAAAGCCAGGAGGAAAATATAAACCACCATTAGCCACCAACACTGAGATGAATTAGTCGTTTAAGTATTAACATTATACTAAAACAGTGAGAAAATAAAGTCCGAAAGGATGATTTTTGATTAGTTTATTCCTGTCAAAGATTACAATTTTCTTGTGTGTGTTGCTCAGAGGTGAATAGCAAAGGATATTCGGAGTTTGAGTAGCCAATAAGCGTGTGCCAGCATCGCTATCCACTGTGTTAGTATATACTAAACACATTATTGTTTATATTCTTACCCCTACCATTAGGTTGGGATCACCCTTGGCCACCCTGGGATCACCCTGCTTTCCTTTGCTCACCAAGCCAAGTTTACAGTATTTTATTTGATTAGTTTTCATAAATTACTATTTATTTTTTTAAAAATGTTTGAGTTCGCATAATCTGTAACTTTCCTCCTTTAACGTGTATGCGTTCACACTCCCTTCATTATTCACCACTTATCTTGTAAGATGGCGTGACTTTGTGCATGAAAAGCTTTTAGTATCTACGTATCTTGAAGCTTTCCATACAAGTCAGTCCTATTAATTTTGTTTTCTGTTTCTAACCCAAAATCCATGACAATTTCATGGTCTTTTCAGTAGGGATCATTTGTTGCCAGGGCAGAATTTTATAAGCTTAAGATTTAACATATTCAAAGCTCAAAGGTCCCCGAGACCAAAACAATGCCACGAAGCCAAAACTCACACTTAAAACTAAAATGCTCTGACCCAAACGGGAAGCAAAATATCAAGTTTAATACAATAAGCATTCTAAAAAGAGAATATTTTCCAGAACAATTGCTTCCGCCTTACATATATTTTGTGCATATCTTAGCAGCGATAAACAGGGAAAACGATGTTCGGGATAGTCGGTTATTTTTTTTTCCCGCGCAAGCGTTAGCGACTTTATGGCCTGTTTTAGCTCGGAAACTGCAATTTACCAAATCCGTTCTGATTAACTTACCTTATATTCCACATTTCCTTCTTCAACCTGCACGAGATCAAAAAACAGAAGTTAATTTAACGGACAGAAATCCTGGAAAAATTGGCGCAAAGTTCAGTGTTTACCTCCGGTGGCAGGCACTCTGGCATAGACGCCCGGGCAGTTTGGGTCCCACTTCCTGAGGGCGTTTCGAACAAATGTATAAAAGATTCCATTTTAGATGTAGATATGTTGTTAACAAACGAAATTCACAATTCGAAACCATCGCAATCTTGCTAGGGCGGCATTTTTCGATCTGGTGAATCGTGTCACTTTCTTTGTTGATATTTAGCCCGGCTGGCTCATGACACCACCAGCCTGCGGTATTTCATCAGAAAAGGACCCGGATATGGACTGCTGCCGAGCTTATTAGTGACGTCACAAAGGTAAGTGGAAAATCAACGAATGACTTGAAGCTTTTGAGGACATGTTAGGACTTGAGATTTGCGTAAATTATTGTTGTTATATTTTTGCACCCGTTGCATCACAAAATATGGGGTATTTCATCAGAAAAAATTCGGAAGCTTTAGAACCAATTAGGATCTTTTGTCATTGTCTCTCAACTTGCGTAAATAAATGTTGCTTTATTTGTGCACCCGTTGCACCTCAAAATATGATATTTCATAAGAAAAAAATTCGGAATTAATATAAATGACCAATAATTATGTCACAAATTCTAGTATAGTGAAAGTGAACGAGGAGACAAGTTTTAACAAATTTGCCTTTGTAAAAATATAAAATAAGTGACCGGTCAAAATGAGGAAAATTTCAGGCGACGTGCTGACACGTGCAACAATGTTAGAACTGACGGCAAACAAGTTGATATTTGATAGTTGATACTTCAGAATACAGTTCTTTAACGAAAATGGGACGAGAGGGAGCTAGCCAAATCAAGTATTGATCAATCGCAGCTGCAATAATTTGGGTACAACTGCTGCAACTATTCCACAGTGTCCGTTTTCGATAAAATGTCAATATCCTCCGAACTATTTGAATTTTGATATATTACATACACTTCTTTTGCTTCGAGTTACCCCACTGTCGACAACAAAACAACTTATTTTCCATGAAAAAAAAATTAAAATGTAGAGAGAGGGCTGACAGGATTGCTGCGGGGGGGGGGGGGGGGGCACGCACCCTCAGAGCAGTGGTTTCTGGCGGGGGCAACGCCCCCGCCTCGTATGCACGGCCCTGGAGCTCGACCTGTTGCTAAGTTTTTAGTTTCCAAAGAAACTGTTGTGTTCCAACAATCGGCGGGCAAGGATAAAGGTAAATAAACTGCCGAAGAGAATTTGGAAGAGCTGACGTTTCGAGCGTAACAGACCGTAACAGTCGTATAAAAGTCCTTCGTCGGAAAAAGTGTGGTTCACCTATGGCATAGTTAAACGGTTCGCTTTATACGAGGGAATGAAAAACATAACAATCAGTCAGTCTCGAAATTCTTTATTTGTGCATTTCTTTTATTGATGACAAAATCTGACTGTCATTCAAAGGAACGATTCTGAACTCAGAGCAACAGCGGAATACATAACACATAAAAAATAGCAAAAAACAAGAACGCGACAAAAGGTTAAATTAGTAGGTCTTTATTTTCCAAAGCAGGAGTAGAACACCCGTAGGAGTACAAGTCCTGCGCGTGACGATTTAAAAAAATTTTTGCTTGATTTTTTACCAAACAAACGAGAGTACATAAAAAGGGTGCTAAAGAATTGTGAAATTCACCCTTCTGGTGGCTGTCTGGGGTGATTAACGGGACAAGAACAAACTGCTAACCCATGCTTGCGAAGGTACTCAAAACATCATTTAATTGAACACACGGTCCGGCAGGCGTCCAAGCTGCAGTTTTAGGTGACTAGAGCTTAGCAAGGCTTTAACTGAACTAAGACTAAGGATCACGAGCTTACATTGTGAGTCTGACGTAATAAAGGAATTACACAATTGTAAAAGTCCAACATACAGGCATTACGCAACGTAAAGATATGGTACAAAGTACATTTCTGAGTTGTGCGTAAATCCTAGCGTAATAGAATGTTGATCGCGACGTATTGCAGTCTAAGTTTCAAACCCAACTTGTATATTGTGATTACGCGAATGAAGACCATTTACAGAGCCAATAATTACGAAGGCTAAGAGCAATATGAACCAATCAGAACTCAAAGCAAAAATATGCACATTTCAGAATTAACAAGTGGTAAGCGCGGGAAAGTACGTACCCAGTGGAATGGCGGGGAAACGTACCCAGTAATTGATAACTAGCGCGGGAAAATCGGAGTAAACCAATTTACGGTTGCTTTTGCATCTGATTGGCTGAGATTTAATATCTTCGCTGTGATTGGTTACAGTACATTGTGCCAGGTTAATAAAAAGCTTAAACGAATGCTCTATAAAAATATATGCAAACTTTACTGACTCTTTACTCTGTTAATTTGTTTTTTAAAAGAAAATATCTTAATCAACTTTCAACTTTCTGCAACCATTAAGTTTCAGTGACTACCATCATATCAATACCTTACAAGCCTTCGCTATAAATTCAAAGCGAGAGTACCGTACGATTACGCCCCCGCGTGACCCTGAGATCGAGCCCGGTCCAAGCAAGATCGACAACAGACTGGCAACCTACAGCTAACCCGATACGGGGGCCACCCCCCGAGACCGGCCGGACCCGGCGTTAATCGAGAAAATACGTATTAAAATATATTAATCGTTTTTGTCGGCAGCAAGTTTGTTCTTGAGCGCTCGGTCACGTTTCATCCTACGCATAAAGGAGTCCATTGCTTTACGACAACACCTCCATACAAGATCCCTGTCCGATGGTGAAGTACGATAAACCTTGAAGACAATGTCTTTGATTATTTCTACTCTGTTAGGATCCACCCGATCTTTTCCTCTAGCTCCTGATATATTTTTACCTTCTAGTTCCTCTAGCGTAAACAGCTCGCGCATCAATCGCACAGCAAAGTTCATTGTAGAAGTGGACTTCGCCTGCATAGCGATGATATTGTCACGCGATATGGGGAAGTTTAAATCTTCAGGCAAAGTATTTTCCGTTATTTTTGCCATTTTACGCTGTAATACACGGCCTTGAGTTGTGGACATACCAGGACGTACACTGGAAGTGTTTGAAGAGATAATCGTTTTGGCAGTTTCGGCGCTTGGCAATTCCATCACGGTGTCTGCATCTCCCTTGTTTTTCGTCGTTGTGCCATTCAAGTGGGTTTCTGCCAAACTTGCATTTGATTGGCTTTCCATCGTGAAGGCACTTGACTGGGTTTCCATCGCCGTAGGGTTAGACTGAGGTACATTTGCGGTGGTGTTTGCATCTGATTGATTTGCCATCATGGTGGCATTTGACTGGGTTTCCATCGCCGTGGGGTTAATAGACTGAGGTACCATCTGCGGTAGCAGGTGTATTTGATTGATTTCCTGTCATGGTGGCATTTGACTGGTTTCCTTCATTCAGCTGGTTTACTACCAAAGTTGCATTTGACTGATTTCTTATCATGGTAGAATTTGATTGGTTTCCAATTATGCCGGAATTAAACTGGTTTCCTATCACAGAAGCATTTGATTGGCTTCCCACCCGAGCAGCGTTGAACTGGTTTCCAGTGACAGCAGCATTTGACTGATTACCACCGATGACAGCGGCGTTTGACTGGTTTCCCATCATAGAGGGATTCAGCTGGTTTTCCATTTTGAGTGCAGCATTTGATTGAGCTCCTATCATTGCCATAATCTGATCTATCTTGTGCTCCATTCTCAACAACACAGGCAGTATCAACCCAAATTTGTCATCTTGAAGAGCACTAAGTAAGCTCAAGGTGGATGATTGGGGGGCTGCCAAGGAAGACGGAACACCATGTTGAAGAGGAGTTTGCAGTGTACTGTTTACCACTGGTGGAGGAACAAAATTGGGAGGCATCATGCAAATTGGGCAAATGATGCTGAAGATGGGTTGCTCTCAAAAGATCCAGGGTGTGAAGGGTGAGCTACAGCTTGTTGAGCCTTAAGCAAGTTATGTGAAGGGTGTGCCACTGTTTGTGGAGGTTGAGGTGCAACTTGGAGAACAGTTTGTGGAAGCTGAACTGATGCTTGTGAAGGCTGAAACACAGTTTGTTGAGGATGAAGCATAGTTTGTGGGGGCTGCAGAATTGTTTGTGGAGGATGAGCTGCTGTGTGTTGAGGGTACAGCATTGTTTGTGGGGGCAGAGATGTTGTTTGTGGAGGCTGTATTAGCAACTGTGAAGGTTGAGGTGCTTGTGAAAGGTGAGACACCATTTGTGGTGACTGAGGTGTTGAACGTTGATGTTGCAGAGGATGGGGTGCTCCGTGTGAAGGGTGAGGCAATATTTGTTGTGGCTGAGGTGTCACTCTTTGAGGATGCAGTTCTGTTCGTGGAGGTTCCACTGCTCCTTGTAAAGACCGAAATACTGTTTGTGACGGCTGAAGCGATGTTTGTTGAGGCTGCAGTACTATTTGCGGAGGCTGAGCAGCTCCTTGTAAAGGTTGAGATACCATTGGTGACGGCTGAGACAATGTCCCTTGGGGCTGTAGTTCTGTTTGTGGAGGCTGGGCAGCACCTTGTGAAGGTTGAGGGACTGCGTGTGGCAGCTGTGGAGCTGTAAGTTGAGGATGTACTTCTGCTTGTGGAGGCTGAAGTGCTGCTGCTGCTGCTGCTGCTGCTGGGGGCTGCAGTACAGTGATGGGAGGCTTAGGCCCTGCTTGTAAATGCTGATGTGCTGTTTGTTGTGGCTGAGATGTTGCTGGTTTAGGCTGCAGTTCTGTTTGTAGAGGCTGTGGTGCTGAAAGCTGAGACAACCTTTGTGGAGGCTGTGGTGATACTTGCGAATGCTGCAGTGTTGATTGCAAAGGCTCCCTGGCTGCTTGTAGTTCCTGAGGTTTTGTTTGTGGAGGCTGCAGTACAGACTGAGTGATAGGCGGCTGAGGTGCTTCTTCTGGTGGCTGCAGTACTCCAGATCGTGAAGGCTCCCTCACTGCTTGTGGATGTTGAGATGCTGTTTGTGGAGGCTGCAGTACAGTGATAGGGGACTGAGCTGCTGCTTCTGGGAGCTGCAGTACTGATTGTTGGGGCAGAGGTTCTATCTTTGAGGGAAACTGTTGGTTTGAAGGTTCAGTCATTGTGATAACCTAATAAAATATTAATAAAAATAAAGTGTGTCAGTCTGCTGCAAAATATTAGAGGGATTGATATTGGGCTGAAGAACGTCAGGGGGGGGGGGGGGTTCAATTTCATGTCTTAGCAAAAAGGCATGTATACCAGTAATATAATTTTGTCGCACTGAGTTTAGTTAAAGATTAAACTAATCTTTTTGCAATCTTTCATGTGGATATCTGTTTGAATTTGAATAAGTTACATTGTGTTGTTCCGGTTTTAGCTCTTATTTATAGATTTTAATTGTATCATGATATAATATATATCTAGTGTTAGGACCTCTATGTAAACCACTTTTAGTGATAGAGCTTCCTAATAAAAGATTGTTATTATTATTAAGATATTTATGCCCCTTCCGCAGAAGGTTTTTCGGTCTGAATCCCCTCCTCACCCCTCTTAAGCTCCATACTTTGCTTTCAAAATTCTGGCTTTTGAGACTGCCCACCCCCTCGGAGGTGGGTATGGATCTTTTCTGGAACTGCACGTTATTTCAAGACTGGGCAATTGAGAGAACCAATAACTAAAATCAGCCAATCAGAGTGCTTTTTGCAGGTCCTATATTTTGAAGTATTTGACCAGGAAGTTTCTATAGCTCTTTTTCAAGTTGTGGAATAAATTTCGTATTAACAAAGCTCGGGACATAGCAGGGTCGGCCAGGGGGTAAGTGGTAACCATAACCAAAACCTGATCCAGAACCCAAAATTTCCCTCAAACATGAAAAAAACAAATTGGGACGAGTACTTAACCCAAGGCCCAAAGCCTACCCATTAAAATTGCCCTGAACCGAACCCAAAAACCCGGCCGACCCTGACATAGCGCCCCTTGGTCTTTTCTGTGTGGACATTGTTCCTTGTGACCGGTACTGCCCTTAATAAAGCTACTTATAATACTGGGCATATATATTTTATTGTTATTATCAGACTCCACTTCATGGAGTTACTCTAGGAAATTGGTTAAATAGGTTAGCTCTCCTGACAATGCGCAACATAAGTTACAGTTCAAAGTCTGGATTTTCAAGAAATAAAACTGTTAAATAATAAATTTTTTAGGAATTTCAGTCCGTGAAGAAATTTGTTGGTGTCAGCTTTGACTAGTCATATTTTATATTTTAACCCATCCATTAAGCTTGTCAAATGTATCAAGAGTGATAAAAAATGTGGTAAATAAAATACAGTAAAATGCCTCATAGGATAATTATATTAAAATTATATATTGGCAATAATATAGTGGTATTTTTGAGGTCATGATGAAGACAGCTTTATTTACACCTTAACCTGCGATCAGGCTTTCTTTTTCGCGGCGGAGGGAAGGAGAAAAAAAGGAAAGCCTGATACAATTACTTGTCAAGTCGTCTGCCGCCCCCTAATTAAAATATCTGTCAACGTCGTCGAGAATGTCTGCGATGCCATCAGATAAGCGTAATTAGCGCCTTCAAATTATATTTTTACTCTCACAAACATGTGTTTAAATTACCCTTTTTGAACGAGCTGATCGGATGGTTTTTAAAATTTGTTTTGCAAAAGCTGATTTTGTGTAAGGCTCAGGTCAGACATTTCAAGGTCGTAGTTTTCGTTACTGGTACAATCGTCTGGCGTCTTTGGTGGTGTGATGTAATACTCTCTGACACCATTGGTGATAGATCATGCTCTTGCCAAATCCCGTCGGAAGCACCGCCAAAACATCTTTTCTTTCACAAACTATTCATCGAATACACTCCCTTTGTTCGTCTTTAAATGTTTTGTGCACAAAACTCTTGAGAGATTTTCAAAAAGCTAGAAGAACTCGCTTTCTACTTCATTCCACTCAACACCCGCCATGATAACAATCATCTACGCGCGATATTTTTGGACCGGAAATTAGACTTAAACTCAATTAGCCAATCAGGATAGAGTTCTAATGTTGCCTTTTGTTTTCTGACCAATCAGAAAAAAGTCCAGATTCTGGACTTTTTACAGACGACTCGACAAGTAATTGTATCAGGCGTTCTTTTTCCGTTGACCCCTCCGCCGCGAGAAAAATAACGCCTGATCGCAGGTTATCTACACCTCTATGTCACCTTTTCCTTACATACCCCCCATTGCCAACTCTCAACTCCCACTCTCTCTCATCAGGATCAACAAATCTTGTGGATTTATGGAGGAGAAAATACACAGGAAAATTCCAAATCAATTGGGTTTCTTGTTGCTCAGCTTTCATCATCATCATCATCATCTTCATCACCATCATTGTTGTTATCATAACTTGAATATTACAAATTAAAGGTAGGTCGAGGAGACCTCTAAGAAACCCCCAGGTCTTTCTTTGGCTGGTGGGATCTTTTTTCTTTTTTTTTTCGAGCCAGACTGAGCCATTTTTTTCCTTCACCCATATAAATTTATACACAAGAAGTTGCACATTTGTCTTCATTCTTAAAATTCAGATAATCTGCATCCACAGCCAATTTTTTGTTTGTCTAAGTTGTATTTTATTGTCTACATTAGAATGGCAGTACAATGTTCGCTAAGTAATGGTATGTGCAGTGGTGTGAGTATGACGAAAAAAACATGTTCAACGCACGCGAATGCAGACCTTTCACACGTGTATTTTGGCGCCATATTTAATAAAATGGCGGGCAAAGTACAGTGTTTCAGTAAAACGAGTTTCCAACGACGGCGCGCTCCCTCAACAAGTTTTCTAATAAGGAAATTTCAATGTAGACTTTTAAGTCATATTTCATGGTCAGGATTACCCCAGTCAATATAAAATACGCCACCTACAAAGCGCGTGAGCCGAACAATACAACCTCACCGCGACACGATCGCAAACTTCGTTTGTAAACACCACAAAACCGCGTTCGATTTGCCGCACTTTCTGCGATTAAACTGTGAAACAAACCTGAGCGACTGCTTTTCTTGGTCTTCCTTTTCTAGCTTTTCCCTTTCTCTTGCATCCAGCAGTTTGGTCCTGGGGAAATGTGAGAAGCAATTAGTTCGAAACAGCCCTTCGTTTGCGTTGCGAAGTTATCTGCAAGCTTTCCCTTTCAAAGTGATATTCGATCTCGTATTTAGCTGCCCCGAGAAAATTAATATTGTCTAATGCCCTCAAAGATATTTTCCTTACCGTGTCGTCCTGTTTTAGTTCTTCAAGGACAACTAGGTCTGACATTGCATGAAAATTTCGATAAACAGTATTTTCTCAACTGGGAGATTTTTATCGAAAGACGCGTTCAAGTTTCGTTCGTGGAAAGGAGCACATTGCTGACATTAGCCAATCACATTGTTTCATCGTGTGAAGGCTCGCGTGTTCCACGCGGGCTGATCACGCGGGACGGGAAGTTGCAGATGCAGCGGCCTCGGTTTCTGTTGTCTCAAATGTGCATGATACTTTTGAAGCGAAAATTTGAGTAATCCAAATTCCGAGCTGATGGGTACAAAACTTAATACTTTTTTAATTACTGTTCAGTTACAGGCAACCTGCGCTTTCAAGTGTACACGACCGGTTATGCACCAGTCAATGTTAAGCCCCAGGGTGGGGGGCTACCCACGGAAAATTGACTCAGCCAGCTTTACCCTAGCCTGAATTTCAGACATCCCTCTGTGCTCGCCTCCTCGAGGAGGCGAGCACAGAGGGATGTCTGAAATTCAGGCTAGCTTTACCCCTGGAAAGGGATTTTAACACTTGGGTGTTGCCCCCGGGTCGAAAATTTCATGTCTCTAACAGAAAATTTTTTCCCAAGGGGTAGGAATTCGACATTTACTAGGTGCCCAGGGGTGGGGAATTTGACTCTGAATTTGAACAAAAGAGTTGGTTAGAATGTTTCTAACACATTACATCAATCAATCCTGGTTCTTGGTTGGTGATCTACAGCGCTTCAGTGACATATAGCCACAATAATCCTGGTATTTCGGAAATCGGGGAAGGGGTCTAACTGGGTCTGGATGCGACGCACCTCCAAGCGTAAAGAACGATAAAACACCGACATGGGAGATTTTTAAACTCAGACGTTTCTCCATAGGTTCCCACTAAATTTCCCGTTCGACAGTTCGAAAATCGAAAGTTCCAGTTGGCAAAAGTCCCGATAAAAACTACCACCAAACAACAACCACAAGATTATTTATGGCATACAGCGTCCTCCTCCACAATAATCCTGGTATTTCGGAAATCGGGGAAGGGGTCTAACTGGGTCTGGATGCGACGCACCTCCAAGCGTAAAGAACGATAAAACACCGACATGGGAGATTTTTAACCTCAGACAAGTGACACGGGATCCTTGTTTCTCCATAGGTTCCCACTAAATTTCCCGTTCGACAGTTCGAAAATCGAAAGTTCCAGTTGGCAAAAGTCCCGATAAAAACTACCACCAAACAACAACCACAAGATTATTTATGGCATACAGCGTCCTCCTCTGACTTTTATTTTAAACTCTTGCTGTCAATATGTCAATCAATCCTCGTGCGCAACCTAACTTTCGGTGAAGTAAATTTCCGGTTTGCTCTACAAAACTGAAACTCTTTTATAGAAAAACTGGTTAAAGAAAATAATCCTGAACAATCCCTCCTGGCAGGGCCTCTCCAGTGCCAGGGCGGGAAAAGCGGAGTGAAGGAAAAACGCCGTCTGCTCAGAGTTAACCATTTACCATGTCGAAGTTTTAACTACAACGATAATCTTTTCTTTCTTGTACACGTCAATAACTAACAATTTCGACTTTCATGTAATACCAGTAATAACAACTTTAAGTACAAAATGTTCACACACGTATTATTAATACAAGTTAAAACTAAACGTAAAAATCAAGATAAATAAGTTTAAAAGAGCAGGCGGCGCATGTTGCAAAATGTAGCCAACATTTATCAATCGAGTTCGTCGTTCTAAGTCCGTCTAAATCTTCCACTGTATTAAACATCTTTGTTCTTTTTAGTTACTTATTGTCGTCCAATTTGAAGTAATTTTGTACACCGAAAAAAAAAAACAGGAATCTGCTGACAGAGATTCTTTAATCTTGCTCCTGTACGACAATTGGGCGTTGCATCTTACGCAAATAGGAATCCATGGCTTTGTGACAGTACCTCCATAGCAGTTCTTTATCTGATGGCGATGTACGATAAATCTTGAACACGATTTCTTTGATTATTGCAACCCTCTTTGGATCTACTCTCTCTTTGCCTCGGGCTCCATTAAGGTTTCTTCCGATGAGTTCTTCTCGCTTGAATAATTCCCGCAGCAACCGCACGGCAAAATTCATTGTCGACTTGGAGTTCGCGTGTAGCGCGATGATCTCGTCTCTCGATATGGGCAGGTTCAAATCATCTGGCAAGGTTTTTTCTGTTATCTTGGCCATTTCAAGCTGAATACGTTGACGGGACGACATTCCAGGAAGTGGCTCTTTTGAGGCGTTAAAAGATGATAGTGGTGTAAGTGTGTTAAGTTTGCATCCCGTATCTGCATCCCCCTGGTTTTGCGTTTCTGTCAAGCTAGCATTTGATTGGCTTCCCACTGTAGGGGCACTTGACTGAGATGCCATCGCTGTGGGGTTAGCCTGAGGTGTATTCGCGGTGGCAATGGATGGAGTTCCTGTCATGGCAGCATTTGCCGCTGTGGCATTTGATTGGCTTCCCACTGCTATGACATTTGATTGGCTTCCCACCGCTGTGGCATTTGTTTGGTTTCCTACTACTGTGGCATTTGATTGGTTTCCTACTACTGTGGCACTTGATTGGGTTCCCACTGTGGTATTTAACTGGTTTCCAATTTGGGGCATATTGCTTATTCCAGTATTCGATTGAGCTCCTATCATTGCCATAATCTGATCTATCTTGTGCTCCATTCTCAACAACACAGGCAGTATCAACCCAAATTTGTCATCTTGAAGAGCACTAAGTAAGCTCAAGGTGGATGACTGGGGGGCTGTCAAGGAAGACGGTACACCATGTTGAAGAGGAGTTTGCAGTGTACTGTTTACCATTTGCGAAGGAACGAAATTCGGAGGCACTGCAAATTGGACAAATGTTGGCAGCGAGGCTCCCTCAATGGAACCAGGGTGTGGAGGCAGGGGCGCTATTTGCGTTGGCTGAGGAACTGCATGAGGTGGCTGAGGTACTGTTTGTTGAGGCTGAGGTGCCACATTTGAAAGTAGATGCAATGCATGAAGAGGCTGCGGCACTGTATGTAAATGCTGAGGTACTGCATGTGAAGTTTGAGGCACTGTATGGGGAGGCTGGGGCACTGTATGCTGAGTCAACTGTTGGGCAGGAATCTCATTACTTGCCTGTTGAAATGGGCAAATTTACAATTAAATCATTTCATCATTAAAGATATGGTAGCACATCTAGGTGAGGTGCCTGGGCCCTCCTTTTTGCTAAAAACCTTTTAAGGCCTATAAAGAGGCTGGACATTTTTGCCCCCACCCTTCCCCCCTCCCCATCATAGAGCAAGGAAAGGACCATCCTCACTATGACACCCCAGCTCCTTATAGGCATTTCCAGACATGCTACAGGACCTTTCTCTTCATTCCTAACAACAACAGATTGATTCTTAATCAAAATTATTCATTCATTATCCATCCATGGCTACAGGTCATTGATTTTCTAAGCAAAAATAAATAGAGGTCTATGCCAACCTAAAAAAGGTTGAAAATGAGGAGACAGCCAATTCTGAGTTAGGCCTCTTCTCCATCCCAAAAATGGAGTAAAATCAGAGCTTCAACCACAAAAATGCATCAATTATCTACATTTTCCTTCCATAATTAGTGTGAAAACACATTTTTCAAACCCTTTCCTTCCTATCTAGGGGATTTGGCACCCCATATGGGAGAGACTGGGAGATCAGGGGCAGATCCAGGATGTTTCCTAGGAGGGGGTGCACCACCAAGGAATGGTGTAGCTGACTTTTTTTTTACAGAATACCAGTTGTATAAGAAAGCCACAGGTCATCTCAAGTGGGTGGTGTTCCCCCTGCACACTCCCCTAGATCTGCCCCTGGAGATTTGGCCTGTATATAGGGGTGTACCTATTGCACACCTATTTTCAATTTTAGGAGTTGACAAGAATTACTTTTTGGCAAATATTCAGTTTGTTTTTTCACAATTTAAAACATGCCTGGACTATTAAACTGAAAATGAACCTCTTTTAGGAAAAACATCATGATAAACTTAATCCAACTTAATCGAACTCCTTGTGAATCTCTTGAATACAGACACTAAAGAGGCAGAGCTGCAAGCTTATGTTTGTATTAGAGGTTTCTGTATTAAAGAGGTAGAAATTACGGTATATGAATTCTGTTTTTTTTTTTTTATTTCTGGGACCAAGTGAGCTTTCCATTAGATATTAGGCATATATGAGCAGGTGTCCACAAGGAGCGGTTCGACTGTATTTGACTTAAAAATGTTATAAGGCATCATGTAAGACTGGCGAAGAAAATTCAACTCACCAATAATCCTTCACTTGTTTCATTGAGCCTTGGTTTTTTACTCTTAAAGAGAGAGGGAGAAATAGAAACAGTTTAATTTCAGTGTACCACTGAGGCCGGGTCCCTTGGAGTGCTATTAATAGCCATTTCACATTTCACGGGAAATAAAAAGGGCTGATCACCATTCAAGAAAATACCCTTAAACCACCCTCTAGTAAAGACTCAGCTGTCTACTACTGAAAATCCACAAATCTGATTGGTTCTCCCAATCCTGTTGTTTCCTACTTGCTGATGGAACATGATTATGCATGTGTTGCTCCTAGTTGACTTGTAGTCTAATAATTTTGTTAATTAGACAAACCAAAGATAGAGAGGAACTAAAAAGGTCGGGAGGGGAGGGAAGGGAATATCCCTTGGGGAGGGGAATCCCATATGAAAGGGATGGGGATGCTTGCCATCTCGCTTAGGGGTGTAAATTTCGGATTTTTGGTCTTGCTTTGGGTGTTAGGGGCAAAACGCCAGAATTTTTAGCCAAAATGGTCTCGTTTAGGGCTGTGCGTGAAGAAATATACAAATGTGTAGTTCCAGAAAATATCCTTACCCCCCCACGGAAATGATTTGCCCTATGAACCCCCACCCCTCAGGTGGTGTGTGGCCTACGATCGCGGTGCATGATGGGTCAACGGACGTATTATGCTCATTTCCATATGACCGTTGGAGCGTGAACATCTCTGCATAAGTTAGCGCATTGCCCAACCACTGCCCACCCCTCTGGAAATTCCAATTTAGCTTCATACATTGCTTTAAAGTTTTGGGTCTTTGTGACCCTCCTCCTCCCCAGAATTTCCAATCCCTTCTGTGGGGGGAGTATGGATATTTTTTGGAACCACACAATGAAAATTCTATTCTTAGTTTTTCGGTATCTTTTAGGGTCAAGAAAAGCTTGAGCCATGCCCAAATTGGTCTCTTTTAGGGGTTCTTTTTAAAATTTCGGACGAGCATCCCCGCCCCTTTCATAGAGGAGTCCCCCCTCCAGGGGGATATAACATGGAAAGGCAAAAAGCCATTCTTCATTTTTAACTTTGATCCTTTATAATCACATGAACACTTTTTGTTTCGGTTGTTTTGTTGCAAAAGGTTTTTACTTTAGTTGATAGGCGATATGAAAACGCATAAAGCACTTTCCTTGGTCGAGCACTTTTATAAGCTTATGGCGCAACACCGATTTGAGATTCTTCTTTCCGTGAAGAAAAATACGCCATTTTGAACATTGTGGCGCAGAGATTTCTTTCACCAAAATTCCCTCTACATGGTACACCAATGGCTTTTTTTATTGCTATCAGGGAGGATTTTAAAGACTGCAGTGTTGCAGTGTTTATATCATTAAACCGGATGAAGCCGCGATTCTGCAGCGCGCGTCCATACGAACAGCGCCAGCTTTACCGCGACCAGGTCGCAGCCATTGCACATGTGGTTGTAAACACGACACTCGACACTGCAGTTGCAAATAGCGGTTTAAAGATCTTATTTATACCTTTGGGACAATTTTTGTCGGAGTCCTCTTCTTTGGTCGTCCTCGTCGTTTAACAGGTTCAACCTAAAGAAACAAAGAACAGTCTTGCTGAGCTGCACTGAAACAACGAGTTTTGAAACGAACTAGTCCACCAGGATCGACAAATTAGTTCAAACTTCAAATATGGATAATTTGAAAAGCTCGATTGCTTTTATCAAATTATCAAAAAAAAACCTCTTACCATTGTTTCGGATTCTACTTGTTGATTGTCGCCTGCGTCTGACATTGCGGTTCAACTTTATAAAGACCAAGAATGACTCCTACCAAGATTGACGAACGCGGTCGTTTTCGCAAACCTCGAGGGTTCCTCGAGGAAATCGGACGCTCTCGACCAGT
Source organism: Oculina patagonica (assembly GCF_052425735.1). Classification (NCBI taxonomy): domain Eukaryota; kingdom Metazoa; phylum Cnidaria; class Anthozoa; order Scleractinia; family Oculinidae; genus Oculina; species Oculina patagonica. The sequence goes on from NC_135770.1 coordinate 35,250,957, forward strand.
AGCCAATCACATTCTTGATATTTCCATTACGTAACGTTTCACGCAACGCTCTTGGCAGCTTTGTACAAGACAGGCAATGAAGGATCTTCTTTAGCCCGGCCTTCAGTACGTATTTTCGCGTTATGAACATTGGGAAAACGGGACTGCAAGCAGACAACGTTTTTTTTTTTCTCAGAGATATTTTATTAGTGATACGGACCATTACTTTTTTAGGGGGTGGGAGGTGGGGGGCAATTACCTAAAAAAACAGTCCAGCACAGAAAAACAGATGAAAAGAATATCGGGAAAGGGGAGGCGAGAGAAAAAAAAAAAAAAAAAAAATAAAAAAAAAAACGGGAGGTGAAAAAAAACTCTCGCTCATAAAAATTGCAGGTCCGTCCCTCATACAACTATTTTAAGTTGAGAAAATATGGTTTTTGCAAGCAACCAAAATTGATGCCAGTGTATTCCTTTCAAACGGAAATTGGGATGTTTTTTTACTGTTCAAAACAAAAGATAGCTCAACCCGCTCAACATAAACATCCATAGCGCTCTTGTCGTGAAATATTACACTTGTTACAGGCAAATACGCGTGACTGTAAACAAAAATCCAACCACAATGTTCCACTAGTTCACACAGCAACACCAATAACCTTTATTTACATCAAAGGACGATTAGAAGAATTATAAATTAATAGAACAGCCAGGTCTAACGTAAGCTTTACAGATTAAAATTTAACGAATTTAATTCAGTTGTGCTTTTGCTGACGTTGCGTGCACTTGTTGGTGTGAACCACGATGCAACATGTTATCACAGCAAATCAATAAAATACTGATATTTTTCTCTCCTAAGGATTTCGTTTCGTTAAACTGATGATGCAAACACAACGTAAACCAACAGTAGTGCATTCGCGACAATGTATCCTTTTGAAACGAGCTATATTGCTTATCTCCAAGAAGTCCGTTGACATTAATCTTTTATTTTCTGTCCACTGCAGGGTTTTTTTAAAAATAATTCTTTTCTAGCATTTCAACTTGGGACATGCCGTTATTTCGTGGGTTTTCTGTGATTTCACTACACAGACGGCTGAAGGTCATCCACACACATTTTGAAATTTCATTCTGTCATGTTTGTGTTTTGCTTTTTGTCCACTGTCATAATGACCAACAACGATGTCGTTTGTCGCAAGCTCGTCGCAGTGTTTCACCCATAGAACTGTTACGGTCAAGAAGCGCTGAGTTGCAGTACATGTGTGTGGGAAGGGTCTTTGCTCTATACCATATTCACGTTTCGTCTATAACAGTTTTACAGATCAATGTTATTTGCGAACTCTTGCAGTCCATCGACGACAGAATGTCACTTGTACAGTTAATTTCCTCGAGCTGTATTTTTTGTAGAATCAGGCAACAGCTGATTGTAGAATTCTTTTTTGGAACTCTTCAGATTCCACTTGCTCAACAGTAAGAAGTGATAAACCAAGCTGATCCTCCTGAAAATTAAAAGACTCAACGTTCAGCCAGGTTTGTGGGACTCGTAAATGAGATTACGACACGATTGGATAGTAAAACAAGTTGGAAGTTGAAAGGGCTATTACCTTGTCGAACGGTTGAGCCATTTGTCGCAGAAATCTTTTACTGATCTAAAGAAGAAAACAAGAACAAATGAAATGTAAATTTCTTTCTAACTGCTTACAAGCCGGTATAACCTCAAATATATAGGCATAGCAGTCGGCCTCGGCAGAATCACAATAAGAACGCTTTATTCTTATCCATAGAAGTGATGGTAGGTCACTCTTGGAAGCTGATTGGTTTTGCACTCAATTATCAATTGTTACTTCATGCAGTGGCAATACATGAAACAGTTAACTGCTTATGGCTTCAGAGTCAAATGGAATTACCCACACATGGTCCCACAAACAAATCCCAAGGCGCCAGACTGGTTTACTACCATGCTGTCTCATCCTCTTAATCTGTAACTTGTTAGCACTACTTATCCTACCCCCTGATGTGGCTGCCCCAGTCTCGGACCAAGTTGAAACACTCACTTTTGAAAATTGACCCTTTCCCTCCTTTACAATGTCCATTCAATCTAGGCAGTAGTTAGAATCCTACCTGGACTGCTTCGTCAATAGAGAGGTTGCACACTCCTTCTTTTAAGTACTCCTGAAACGACAATTCATAAAACAACCTCTAATACATAAATACACAGAAGAGAAACAGAAGAGAAAAGCCGAGAAACAAACTTATTCCATTATTTATAATTTGTTAACTCCATAGAGTAATTTGAGAGTGACTATAAAAGTTATTGTTTGCTTTGGGTTTGGGTTTGCTAAGCCCTCAGTTCAATTAATAATAGTAAATCTTGTAAAACTTCTTCTAGCCAATCAGTATGGCCTTTTTTACCCAAACAGGAACGAGACAAAAACCAATCGTGGCTTGGTTACGTGCGTTTTCCCGCGCTTTGCGCTTTCCCTTGTTCCACATTTTTGCTACCAATTGTGATTGGTTCATTGCATTCTTAAAATTTGCTGTTATTGGCTAGATATGATTACCATTCTAGCTTTGGTTAAATGACACTGAAAAAAACCGAAGTAATTCTCTTTTTCTTTATTCAGATCTAATTACAAATAGCAGAAAAATTCAACTGAGAATGCAGGTTTTGAGAGGATGATGTCAGCACGTCAGGAAAGGTGTCTTGCCTCATAGAACCAATTTCTCAAAATCACAGCACATGTGTGGTAAACAGTTTTAGTCTTGACTTCGTAAACAACACTGAGGCGACAAATATAGCCACCCCTTTTATCCTGGCTTACCTGAATCCATTTTGGTAGTTTGCCTCTTTTATCCACCTTAAAAAATCTCTACAAAACAAAATAAATGAAGGTTTTGAAATTGTCAATTTTCTCAAATTCTTTTCATTTCAAAAGTTCGTCTCGTAAAGTTCTGTTGGTAGATTGCTTCACTATATTCCATACCTTGTCTGCAAACACCATGATTCCATAATCAGTTTTTCCTCGGATGGCTCGACCAACACACTGAAATATTAGTCAATATCAAAAAGCGTTATTATTGTACGTAACAAATCAAGTCTGCAATACCAGCAGTTATCTTAATATAAGTTTTGCCCTTGACAAAATTTTTTTACAAAAAATGCCCCCATCTGAACTAATCATAATTCAGTAAGAGTGCTCTCTATGTTATAATCAGAGTAATAACCTACTATAGGTGTCGGAACTTGTTTACAAGTCGAGCTCACAGACAGCGAAGCGCGAAAGCGAACACACCACACAACCGGGAAACGAGACGCGAACGACTTTTAGAAAGTCTATAACCTATAAACAAGTCTGATGTCAGTTACCTCAGTTGGTTCGTTAAATACAAAATTGTAAACCATCCCCTGCAATGGTCGCCCTTGCAGTAGCATAGGAGACTATTTATTTGGAAAACACAAATTATTGAAAATGTAAGTACAATGATCTTTTCACATATTTACCTGAGCAGCATGCCTCATAGCGTCAAAAGTGAGGAAATCATTTTCTCTGATGTTAAACTGATCTCTGAGGTACTCAAGCCTGGCCTAGTAAATTATTAAAACAGTGCATAATAAGATGAAACTAATTAGTAATGAGAATTTTCTCACTCTAGTCTTGAACATAGACTTAAAAATTTGATACCTGATATAGCTCTCGTCAAAGAAAGACCTAAAATTATTGTTCGAGCCCTGGATGGTGAACGGACTTAAAACAATTAAAATATGGATATACGTGTTAATTATATTTACCTTTAAAATCCTGCTTTGTGTATAGACGTAAGGAATACCAAACATAATAACTGCTCTTCCATAATGATGATCTGTGGAGAATAAAAAAACGGTGAGTATACTCGAATGTGTCTGACTGCTTCTGAAAACGCGTTTTTAAAGTAATGACGAGATGGAGTTCGTTGGCGCCATTTTGTGGGTCAGAGGCCGAGGGCAAAGTCCACGTGTCACGGTAAAACGCGTCCAAAACGCGCGCAAACTATTTTCCACGTTGAGGGCTGTCACGAAATCGCATTTTTAAAAGTACTGGCAATATCGAGTCCATTGGCTTTATTTTGAGGGCCCGAGGGTAGAGTCAAGGACCACGTGACACGGCAAAGTACCTCCAAAACGCGCGCAAACGATTTCCCCCATTGGGGGACGTCGAAACTGGATGGCTAACTAACTGACAGACCAATCAGTGGATGGACTAACTGAAAAAAATGTGCATGTACATGTATGAAAACTGCAGATGCAGCCAGTTATATTTCACTAGATGATGATGCTTGTGGCAAGTTAACAAACTGTAGAAGATATTCTAGAAGCTTTAGAGCGAAAACTCTAGATTTATTCTTAAGTAATGATTACCAAAATCAATTCCCTCTGAAACTTTTCCTCTGGCTACGGAAAGTAATATGGCTCCTCTTCCATTTTCACAAGCCTGCAAAATAGAACAAGATAATATTGCTCAATTGTAAGGCAACTGGCCTCTTGTTGTATTGTGTGCTCGTAGTCATCTGCATTGTAATTAGAAAAGGAAAGGTTAGAATAAAAGTAGAGCGGTTGTCACTTGAGTGTCGAACGGTAACGCGCGTTTGCATTGGTTTTGCAATACTTCGCTTAGTGATTGGTTTAAAACTCTTGCGCCACTCACTCAGCCATTCAGAAGTAAAACCAAAACCAATCGTGACTCGCTCGCGCACGTTTTCACGCGCTTCGTGCCAGCTACATGTATTTGCATCAAGTTTGAATTGGTTTACTGGATTGGCCGTTTTCACACTAGAAGACGGACAAGTCGTCTGACGATTTGTTCGTCTAGTGTGAATTTAAGACGGCTTTTAGACGACTTGTCCGTCCAGACGACCAAGTCGTCCTAAAAAAAATCGTCTTCCCAGACGGCCAATTTCAGACGACTTGTACGTCCAAAATCGTGTACGTCCAGTTTTCACATAAAGACGATTTTGTCCGTCTCAGACGATTTGTCCGTCTAGACAATTTGTCCGTCTCTACTGTGAAAACGGCCACTGTCTGTGTCCTTTGTGATTGGCCAGAGCGATAACTTTGGTTTTGGTTTAACGACCCTCAAGCGAAAACTGCTCTTAATGAGCACTTTGTGACTTGCCCTTTGGTAATTATGAAGAGCTAAACTGGTTTCTGCTGCGTCTTGAGTCTCAATAAAGAGCAGCTTATTTCTCTGAATGTTGCTGATAATTCCCTGAGAATTAAATGAAAACAGATAACAAGTAAGAAAACACTCTTCAATGCTTTTTGAATTACTATTTAATAAGATGATTTACCTGGTCATGCCAAATGGACACAACTGCTTCCTGAAAAACAAAATTAAAATGCTAGTAAATCGTGGGAACACTTTTTTATCTGGAAGAGATAAAAAGTATCATGAAACACCTGATTTTAGGGTGGTTGTTTGTCGCCTGCAAAGAACATGCTTCTTGTCAAATTGCAACTTTACTTAGTTGAGTTAAACCCATGAACGGGGTTGGGGTGGGGTAAGGGAGGGGGGGGGATAAGGGTACATTTCCTGCCCTCCACCTCACCCTTTCCACTACTGTTCACTTGCTCAATTATATGCATTTCTCTTTGTACTTTCACGCAGGGTTCAAATGTTGCTAAGAAGCACATACAGAACAGGCTGTTAGCATATGGCAACAGGCAGGTAGAAACCAACAATGAACTTCTTTAAAGTATCTCACCATGTACTGATAGCTGACGAAGAAGCAAACTATCCCATCAGGCACCACTGCTGACATCTCTGCCAAAAGGTTGCCATAGTTACGGATGACAGCTACAAGTGATATGCACGAAGACATAATTTTAAAATAATTAGTGTTAAGTGTTGCAAAAGGTAAAGGTAAACATTGAGGCAATCTTCTCATGCAAGCTTTATCGTGACAGAGGTAAACTGTTTAGCAACATTTTTTCGCAATCTGATCATTCTTGATGGAAAAAGAAATTTTCAACTTCTGGTTTTGAACAGCCCTGTTGTAGTGCTACGCAATCCGCTAGTCACAATCAAGATTAGGGTTGCAGGCCTCTCTTGGGCCCGCAATTAAGCTTTATTGCACTCAGCATTCCATAAACTTGTAGACACCACTTAAGTTTTAAGGTTGACATGGACCACTCATAAATCAACACCATACACTTCCCATAAGCAAATGTCATAAGTCAACACCCCCTGTAACAAGACAAACTCCTTAAAACAGACAGCCCCCATAAGAATCACCTCTCCTCACATACATGTAAGCAAAAACATTCTGTCATCTGGTCTTTTGCAAAACCCAAGTAAATTTAAAGAAAGCATTTGAACAACCTACATGTATCATCTCTAGTTTCAAACTTTGTTGTGATGGCCACTTGATCACTTCCTCTGCCAACAATCTGCAAAATAGAGAAATTTGTAGCCTGTGAATATAGCCGCCTCTCATTGCTTCTGCTACTGCGTTTGCGTGTGCATGTAGTAGCAGGAAGCATATTCGCAAGCAGGGCTGTATTCACAAGCTAAGATATTTGAAACTCCAGCCAATATTTCATTATAAGAAAGGATATCAACCGTTAAAGAGGAGGGGAAGAATCAGTGCTGATAGACAGTGATGTTTTGAAAGTGATTTTTAATTAATATACAACTTGTCACTTTACTTCACATACCATTGGACACAAGCAAACTCTGGCAAGTGTCATGGTGAATGTTGCCATGGTAACTGGTCTAAAGTCAAGAATCTTGGGATACATGTCTATTGGTGACAATGTCTGGGAAATAAGAAGAAAAACACATTTAGGCAAATTAACACTAAAACACTCACAGCTTTGCAACATGATGTAAAAATTTGAATAAAGAACTAAATATCGATTCCTTAAAGGAACATCATCAACTAGATGACCCAGTTTATATTTGTTTTTGGTATCAAAATCAACAAGCAGATTGCTTGACCTTTCTTGAAGTGTGTGTAAAGTGTTACTAAATAGTTATCGTACCCCTGATGTGATGACAACTGACTGGAATCTATCAAAAACAGGTTTTATAGCAATGGAAGCATCCATACAACTAATGATGAAAAAAAGAAATGAAATACATTTAATCATAAGATTTTCACCTTTCACAAGATCATTGCACAAGAAACCAAAACTATATACATCGTGTAAATGTAAAGTTGTTTGATATTTTATTGTTAGCATGTGTCAATTTCTTATATTGGTCATAGTGAACTCAAATAACATTGTTTTGGTAAATCTAATCAGAGACTTTGGGCAAATATCTTACCTGAAATAAAGGATGGGATTGGGTATGGTTGGAGTTCTATCATCAAACGGCTCAATTATAAGAGTAAAACCTGTAGAAAATAAAATAACATTGTAATATAAATTAATTAAAATGAAATGGATTTTAGAAACAATTTTTAGCAAGTTGCACTACAAAAGTTGCCCACGGGTGAGGGATAGGGCCAAATTGCACTTAAAAACAACAACTAAAATGTGAATTGTATATTGTACCTTTGCTGTACGTGCTCACAAGAGTAGCAAAATTGGCAATCAGTGTGAGTGGACCATAGTCTTGAACATCAGGGAGCTCTAAAGTGTACAGCAAGGAGCTCAGCCGCTCAGCACAGAATCTTAAAAGTGAAAGGAAAAGGTATTGTCAACAAAAAAGAAGGGAAGCCTCAAGCCATGAGGCCCATACTGCCAGAGCTTATACCAGTTTCTGCAGCATTAAGTGCCAAGGAATATTTTTACTCCCCCCACCCCTTGAGAGAGATGCTAGTCCATTGCAGGGTACCCCCAGCATTATGTCTCCAGTACCCACTTATATACACCTGGGTGGAGAGAGGCATTATGAGAGTAAAGTGTCTTGCCCAAGAACACAACAGAGTGACCCCAGCCAGAGCTCAAACATGGACAGTTTGATCCAGAGTCCAGCACACAAACCATACCACGCCACCCATACCCATGTCAACAAGGTACACTCAAAACACTTTGGATACTGTAATGTACACTCAAAACTTAGTTTAGTGTTGTTTGATCTTTAGATGAAAAATGATGTATCACATACCTGAGAGGTTTTCTTTCAATACAGACTTGTTGATAAACATGCTGTAGAAAAGATGGAGGGCTTTCCTGTACCACATGTTGTACTCTTAACCTTGTCTGAGGAGAAAGTACATTCAGGTCATACTTAATTACCGGTACTCACTGAGTAAGACAAATGTATGTCTCAAAATGCTACAAATCTTAAGTGGAAATCTGTTAAACTGAAAGGCAGAGGTACAGATGTCTAGGTAGTTTATTAAAGAGAGTTAGAGCTGTTTATGAATACTGGTTAATGAAAAACTATTTGCGAAATTTATAAATTGAAAACATGCAAGCAAAACAGAGGTAGATATAACCTTTAAATACTCAATGAATCGTCTCATGAAATTCACAAAATGTTCAGCCTGTCTTATATTTCCAGGAACTGCCTCTGAAAAGAGAAATATGTATTTATTTTGAAATTAGAAATATTTTTGAGCTGAAGTTAATAACATTCAACTGAGTTTAAGGATCAAGCTTTACAGATACCTTCCAAGATTTCATCAGGTAGAACTACAAAAGAAAAAAAATAATAATAAAACTTAAAAAATAATTTGACTAAGCCACTTCTCAGATATAAAAGACGACTTAACAAACATCAATGTGTTGTTGTTGAAAATTACATAATTTTTAGATTTTTAATGCTTCTTAGTCTGTACCTGGGTTAGCTAGTACCACATCTGTTTCTCTTGCAACACTTGCATCCCGTAAACCTAAAATCCATTTCATAGCAGTTAAACATCCAAGTTTCAATTCAGGAACGGCAGACACTGGGATAAAAAGTACTCCTGACTATCAACAAACCTTGGACAAGTCTGTTGTACTCCTGCCTTAGTTTATCAGCATCTTTCAGTTTGAGACTTAAAACAACAAAATTGAAGAATTGTTACAAAAAAGTATAAATCTGTATAATGATAATCAACATGTGTTTTTTTTTTAAAAACAAATTGTTTTATAGTTACCCCAGTAATCAAAGAAAACAAGACAACTAGTTCAAAAATCATATCATTGCAGTTAAGTTCACAATCACACAAACACATTCTCCTGTTATAAATGTAGACAATACGCGTTTTGACTTACTTCTTTACAGTTCTAGCCAATGACTCAACATTGGCGTGGCTTCTGTCTAAAGTTCTTCTTGATATTTTTACACTCAGAGATTCAATACACACATTATCTACAAAATAAAAATAAAAAGAGTATGTTTTGTTACATAGTCTACTGACAATTGTTTGCAAAAAGTGTTGGGACACACTTGGTTAAAAATGTCATTTTAGACATTAAAACAATGATATCTTGTGTCACCACACTCTCCTTCTGATCAACCTTGTCCGAATTTCAAGATAACATTCAAAGCTACCAGAAACAACTTTGAAAAGGGTAGGGGTGTCAAAATAAAAATGACTTATTACCCTCGTTCCATATTTATTACCATAATCCTTAAACAAAGAAAAATACAAATCGAACTTTCTAAACAGTAATGTAAAATCATCTTGACCTGAAATTAATCTTAAACTACATGTACAACAGCTACATTGCCTTTACCTATATTGTGTGCCTCGTCAAAAACAACAACTGAAGTCTTTTCCAGTTCTTTTGAGACAAGGTCAGCAATTTTGGGATCCAAAAGGTAATGATAACTGTACACAACTATATTGGCATGGTAAATCTAAAAGGAAGAGGAAGAAGATCATTAGTAAGAACTTTTTCAAATGATATGAAAAGAAAAAATAATTATTGTGGTTATTATTTGGACCAATCGATTGTACATAAGGACAAGTCTAGAAATGTACCACAATACTCACTGCATATCTCGCAATGTAGTACGGACACCACCCCTTTTTCTTGCCGACTTCTTTCAGATCACCCTTAAAACAAAACACACACTTCATTATGCATGTCAGTACACAAATTGTGTTATTGACTGTATTTGATTATTTCTCTGCATGGAAAACATATTTTAAAATTTACCATGTTATACCTGAACACTGTGTTCTAAATACTTCTTACAGAGAGAATTTATAGCGGAGCTCCCAGCGGCCTGAAGGGCCGCAGAGCAGAGCCCCATACCCATAGAATGCTTTTGGTTTTTCATGGTCATCATTACTAGCGGCATGGCTCGCGGGCGTGTGCGATGACGAAGTTGCCCCAACATGACGGCCATACTCCAGAAATAGGTTTAAGGTTATGGTTAACATCAGCTTACATCTTTGATATTGGACATCCATGTCATGGTCAATTGACAGCTGTCAAAACAAGGTATCCGCTGACCAGTATCACATGACCATACTGGGGGCTCACATATAGAGCTCATCGAGGTCAAATGTTTTTTGAAATCAACCGCTGACCAAGTGATGGATTCCATTGGATCGCGGGCTCAAGGGCTATATTTTTCCCTCTTATCGGTCAGTAAATTCGGATTTACGAAAAGGCAGGGTTCTCCCTAGTTTTCAGCACAGCAGGTAAAAAAACCTTTTAAACCGGTAAAGAAATTCCCGTAGATTCCAGCCGTTTTCTAGTTTACCTACATGGAACAGAATGTTGTCCAAATGCTGGTCGAATTTTATTTCATGATAACTTTATTCTGGTCTTACAGACCTCTTTCGCCTGCTATACAGCCTAAGAAAAATTGCATAAAATTATCTTCCGTTGTTTTAAGGGGATACATTTGCTGCCGCTTACATGACGTACTACTTGAAGAATCGGCGGCAGCTCTTTTTTTCTTTGCTTCGAATACAGCATTCACAACCGCGTTGTTGAAAAGTTGTATTCTGAATGCTTCTTTTAACCTGTCGTCTGGATTTTGTTTTAAATTCTTACGAACTTAATAATGAGAAGAATTTGACAACGAAAGCTGCCTTTGTCTTCACCACGTGTCAGCTACGGTCAACTAAGCAATCAACTATTTTCTGCATTTTGCATGTTTTTGAAAACTGAACTATTATATGTAAGTAATATTTCTCACTTCTGAAATTATTTTTACCTCTTTGCCTTTGTGATTGTTTTCATTTTCAACGGACAAAGTGAAAGGACAGCAAGGAAAGCTGCCGCTTCATTGTGGAATCGATCGTGGAAACTGTGCAACAACAGATGTGCACTTGCCGAGAAGTGAGAAAGACCAGCAAAACTTGTTCTTTCTTCGATAGGTATCAGCCCTCAGAGATTCGGAAAGCGAAGGGAAATAAAGAATATTGAATACTAGCACAAATTCGTAAATGGATATTGCATTTGTCGCTGTTTATTTTCAATCTGTTATTTTCGATAATGACTACGAAGGTGAAACGAGTGGTGTTACTTTGTTATTTACCTGTTGAATTTTCAAGATTTCTAAGCGGTTCAAGGCGGTAAAGAGTCGTGTTACAAGCGGTAAAATTTACCGGTTACCGCCTGATAAGGAGAACACTGAAAGGGCGAAGTAAATAATCGGGGAGCTTCGCTTTTAGGCTTGGCTAAATCTGTTTAATAAATATATTGACAGAACTAATGCTCATTGGTTGAGGCCTGTGGAAGCATGGAAATGACATGATGATGATGATGGCATGATGCTTTGTTCTTATCCACTGGAGTAAATTCTTGTAAAACATTAAAAAATCATTTTTCCACCATATAATTTCCAACAATTTGCAGTGAAACTGCTCACTTTTTTGTTTGATTCTTGTGGTTCCACTTGACTATTGAACATTTTATGACAAATAAAAATTTCTATGGTCTATAAAAGTGAAAGCAAATGACATTAATTTAATAAACTACTTTATCCCTTACCAAATTATACACTCCAGAAGCAAGCTTCTCCTCCTTACCACGAGCATCAAAAGCCTACAATACAAACAAAAAACCCTATAATAAAAACATTAACTGACGATTACAATTAATCATGAAAATCAATGCAATTGTACATTGTATTTGCAAAGTTTAAACAATATTTGATGAAAAAAATCATCTTTTCCAGTACCTCATAAAGTGCACAAACAGGAATAGTATTGTCTTCTTTATGTTTCAAGCGTACATATGATGCGGTCAAACTCAAACACTTTCCATCCACTTTCTTTCCTTCTCTTTCTGCACTCACCTGTCAAAAGTACACAACAAAACAAAGTTTACAAAATTAATACAAGTACCGTATTTTCTTAGTTAAACACCCCTGGTATTTATTTTAAATTTGGTCCGATGGACCCGGCGTTTATCTCTGACTTCTGCAGTTTATTCAAGCCTAGTGATTATTCAGAAAGGGTGTTATTTGATATTATTTTTGACATTATTTCTGTAGCTTGTTATACCTCGAATAAATGCTTGAGGGGCATGTTTACAACTTGGAAACCCGAGGCTTATTCAAGACCCAACATTTAATCGAGAAAAAACGGTGTAAGATTTTGAGAAGTATGCAGTTGGCTTCCACAATGTACTTACAAGAACAGCATTTCAAATAGATGACTTCAATTTTACTAATGAAATGGCATAAACAAATAAAGCAATTGTTAAAAACACTTGCCTCAGGATGAATACAGAGATTCTTTCTGGAGCTGAGCCCCAAGCCCAGAAGTTTGGGTTTCTGTCCAGTTTCCTTCTCGTAATACTCTAAAAGAACTTTAAGTTCTTCAAGAACCTACAATTGAATATATCAAAAACAACAAAAAAAGTTACTCTATGTACAACAAAAGGCCATCAAATCTGGGTGATCAAGTAAATAACTGTAACAGACATGCATACCTTCTCTAATTCTGGAACAGTGCGAGAGCAGTAGATGAGTTTGGACAGCTCAAGAGGTTTGGCCTGGTGAAAAGGAATAACGAAGGATTAATGCTAACACTCAGGCATAAGATGGTCGGTATATATGTGATGGAATGAGATTGACTTATACTCTTGACTTATACTCTTGCATGTGGGTTGAAAGATTTACTGGAAGGCTACACAGAACAGGGCACTGTTGAAGCCTTAATATTTACTAAAACAAACATTTTTATATGTGGCAAAACATCTAGGCAGCCCCTTACAGGTCTCACTTTCTGCACATTGCCACATATTCGACTGCAAATCTGGCAAACCATGTTATCCTTCTTGTAGCTAGGCTAGCATACAATTATCAATGTATGGTTATATGTTTCGACAACTTTACCATAATATAGGCAACTATCAAGGATAGCAATGAAATAGTTTTGCCAGTTCCAGAAGGCATTTCCAGGAGGCAGTGTCCCTAAAAAGAAGAATGAGAGAAATATTAAAAAAGCTTACAAAACATACAAGATAAGAACTTCAAAGAAAGTACCTGTCACTCAGGACAGTTGATGTCGTCTGCATTGCAGGGAAATCACCAGTAGTGAAGGGATTTTAAAACTATGTTTAAATGTAGAACGGCATGCAAGAAAGGCGTAAATTTTAGAAAAATTGCCTACAATATCGTACCTTGGCATCAAGGGTTCTTTTCAACTCCATCATGTACGAGTACTGCTCCGGATAAATGTAGTCGTACGGAAAGTACACAAGAAGACCGTCGATATTCAGCCTGCAATAATAAAAACAGCTGGATAATATGATCATAAATAAAAGAGCATACATGCAAAGGGTTTTACTTCATTTTGTTCTTGGCTTGGGCAGCTAGTACTCTGAAAATAAAGCAACAAATTTACTGAAAAAGTTCGTCTGCGTCCGCCATATTGATTTTTACTTTATGATGCGCACGCTCATTTCGGATATCCGCTTTGTAAACAGCGTGGGCTCGTATAAATTTCACTGCTCTCCTTTTCGTTTTAAACTTTTGTTTGAATTTTCTTTCTCTTTTAAAAAACAAGAAAAAGCAAAATAAAGACGTTTTCACAGTAAAATAAAGCAAAGAACTGAAGAAGATTGATATATTTTCCAATATGCCCTCATAAAAGAATCAAATGACCTGATTGGTGGAAATGACAAAGGCCCTTGTTTGCGGTTAATATTTACATTTCCAGGGATTACAATCAAAACATGCCGAAAATCAAATCGGGTGAAGGTTCGTGACTTCTCGCAGGAAGTAAAGGAGGCCGGTGGGAATACATCTTACAAAAGTGGCATTCCAAAGTACGTGAATCATAACCTTTACATGAGCGACATTCGACAGATCATCAAAGGATCAAATTGGAAAAGAGAAGACCTGTGAAATTTTTAAACCATGATGAACGGAGTCAATGAAACAGACGATACAAAACTCGAACAGCAACGTCGGGTGAATTTTAACGATGAACCAGAATCAAGGGAATTTTACAATGAAGACGTGGTCGGTGGCGATAGTAAACATGCAAGCGAAAAAAGTAACAAGATCCCTGTTATACAGCGTGAAGGGGCAACAATCGCTGAAAGACAAGTCGATCTCCAGAACGCCATTGTGTGGCTCCGAAGGGAACTCCAAGAAATGCAATTACAGGACAAGAATCTCGCTCGGCAGATGATAGCTCTTCGGAAAAGGATTAAGAACATGATGAAGGTGGATGGAGATGATATAAACGATTTGGACACAACAGAAAGCTTTGATTCAGGAATCAGTACAATGTAAACACTTTACCGATTTAAAGATATAGCGAACATACGATCGTAATATCTTGAACGTGATTGTGAATTGACGGCTGTTTTCATGTCGTAAACGCCGATAGATCAAATATTTACGTAAATGTGGGCACTTAGTGACACAGTAAGCATTTTTCTCTAATAACTAGCGGTTTTGCGGTGAGCAAAGAGACTACACAAAGCAATTTTCAATTCAAAACAGTATTTATTTTGCGGCGTTGAATTCAACATCTTCGGTACGGTCGTATTAAAACTTCACGCTTGATTAACCTACGTAGCTACAAACAAGTTGTTTTGTTTTATTCAAAGAAAATTTCACGGCATCCTAATCCGCTTAAAACCATTTACAAATCTTTCACAGAAATGATCATGCAAGAATATTCTGTGGGGTTTGTGGGTGATATAAAAAATCTGCGAATGTAATCAAATCATTTT
Organism: Oculina patagonica; assembly: GCF_052425735.1. Lineage (NCBI taxonomy): Eukaryota > Metazoa > Cnidaria > Anthozoa > Scleractinia > Oculinidae > Oculina > Oculina patagonica. The sequence goes on from NC_135770.1 coordinate 35,266,000, forward strand.
GCCCTCGCGTTTATAAACGTATGATAAAAATACTTGACCAATATCAATGTCGATAATAGCTTCAAATTCATTATACTTTTAAATTGATGATTGTATAGAATATATAGTTTTTTAGACAATTTGAATGGTCGTTGAAAACGATTTTCCAAAGCCAAGGTTAATAGCTTGAAAATGTCAAGAAGAGAAATATTTTAGGTAAAATGGTACAACTAGTTTCTTGATGAAAGTGAAATAAAAACAAATTTGTCATGAATTATTTTCTTTGCGATGTAATAAGCTTCCGAGCAACACATCAAAAATAATATGAAGCGTTAAAGGATATTTCGTACGCTGTATCATTTTACGGCAAAAAACACAGCATGTTCCAGAACTCTCTATAAACTGAAGTCAAAACAATTTTCCCGCGAGCATATATGTTCAAATATAAACCAATCAGATTTGACAATTTTTACAGCGATAGCTGCTTATCGTTTCAAACATACTTCCTGGAGGGGAAATTGAAGCTCGATATTTTGGCTTCATTTTTCCATGTCTAATAGCTTCCAGCTGTTTTGTTAGAACACAATACAACATTTCTTAAAACTAAAGAAAAATTAGACTGCGTTGAACATATTCCCCCGTTTTTCTGTAAAATTCCTGGTCCAAATCCTTGAAATCCTGTCCTTCCCGTTTTCACGCATATAACGCGATCAACGAACGGCGAAGTCTCATATGAAAAAATTTGGTTTAACCTAAAATGGTCTAAAATCCACACAATTCCGTAAGCCATGAATATTCGGTATACGGCTGAAATACCATTCGTTTGAACTGAAGCGGATGAACTCATTGAGTGATTGTTTTGTGTATGTATAATGTATTCTTTTTTACAATACCGTATGTTTCACGGGGTAACCACACTGTCGAAGCTCTAATTGGTCATAGCTCGAACCCCGGGGGGCTCAAACGCGCCGTCCCTTTGTTTATCCCCGGCCAAGCAGTCAAGAAGACTAAACAAATATTTTCATCTCGGGAAGTTATGAATAGCGAGGTTCAGGTTCAGTTTTTAAGCGTCTTTTGTTCGAAACAAGAGAAGCCAAAGAGACTACTCTTGGCATGGGAGGGGAGGGAAGGTGAAGGAGCAAGTCTACCGTCCTCATATCAATCACACAAAATTATGCCCATTTTCGAGAGCAAATTGTTTCTGCATCAACTAATGAGGCAAATTGTAATGTTTCAATAATTCATTTTACGCGGTGGTTGCTACAAGGTCCTACAAATAAGAAGGACCTTTTTGAGACACTTCTAAAATTTTCACAAAATAAGACTGAAAAGCTTGAGACTCTTACTTTTAAACATTTCACAAAATAAGACTTAAAAATGCTATGAAAAGATATATTAAAAAACCGCCGATGTTTGACGTTGGCTGAACGTCATTATCAAATCAAAGAGTTAATTGAAAAGTACAATTTCCTTTCTAGATATGCTTTTCTTCATATAAATCTGATTTATCAACCAAAAGCAATCTGAAACATGCAAAATTTTGCTTGAGAAGCGATCTTGTTTTTTTTTTTTTTTGCAAAAATAACAGGTCGTTGAAAAAAAACAATCGAAGAAAAATGTTATGAAATGTTGTCTGCCGGCACACGAAGAGTTTGGCGAGATCAGACACAGTTTCTATCTCAAAGTACATACGGACTTACTCCATTTGTGTGAAACTTCTTTATATGGCTTATATTTGACAAAACATATTCTTCATCAGGCCCGTAGGAACGAATTTTCCAGAGGTTAGCACTGAGGGTGATCTATTAGGATGGGCCTCCGGCCAATCCCCTGTAGGGGGATCCGGGGGTATCCTCCCCTGGAAAATTTTGAAAATTTAGACACGCTCTAGTGCAATGGCCGATTCCCTCTATAGCGCGCGCCTGCAGGGAATCACGGTAGTTGTATTCATCAAACCATGCGCGAGACTCGGCAACGATACACGCTGCTGAGTCTCGCGCGTGGTTTGATGAATACAACTACCGTGATTCCCTGCAGGCGCGCGCTATAGAGGGAATCGGGTATTTGGTGCATTTTGGAACACTTTCAGAGACGCCTTTTGATGTAACTTTCAAACCATTTTGAAGCCATTTTTTGAATATTTATTGTTGTCTGAAATACATTAAGGCTTCTAACAATCACACAATTTGACCCCAATGCATTTGCGTACCTTTGTTTAAAGTGCCTATGAAGGAAAATTAACAGACATTTGAGCTTAAAATGCCCTTAAAATGCCTTTACAATACACATTTTCGCCTTGGATGCTTATTAACTCTAAATTAAATATACTGTTCCCGACTGTTACGAGCTGTAAAGACCTATTCTACTTAAATTTTTCCCAAAAGTGGGGGGGCACGGGCCCCCCCGGCCCCCCCCCCCTACTCCTACGGCCCTGTTCATGATTTGTTTATTGTTTGTATTTACTATTTACAACTTTATTTAGTGTTTTGAACTATATAAAGTGCAAAGCATAAGAAGACTACCACAATACATTAAAGTTGCTATATATTTCAGTGCGCAGAGAGCTCGAATTATTCCTCCGCTGAAGAGGTAAAATTGTTCTGTTTAATACTTCTTGGTCCATTGTTGTTTTGCCGCCTTATGACACTTGTTCTTCTCTGCCTGCGGAATACGAAGACGAAATATTTTCAATAGCGTAGGTAGGTAGGTAGGTAGGTAGGTAGGTAGGTGGGTGGGTGGGTGGGTAGGTTGGTAGGTAGGTAGGTAGGTAGGTAGGTGGGTAGGTAGGTAGGTAGGTGCGTGGGTAGGTAGGTAGGTAGGTAGGTAGGTAGGTAGGTAGGTAGGTAGGTAGGTAGGTAGGTAGGTAGGTAGGTAGGTAAAATCTGAATTCTTCTTCCCTTGGATGAAATTCGTTGTTACCCGTTGCGGTGGATAGGGATCGAACCCGGATCGCTTAATAAACCGGGATCCAGCAGGCCAGCGCACTATCCACGCATGCATCAAGCCGCTGTCCTCCCCTGTGAAAACAGAGGAAGACGCGAATTTAGCAGCCTTGAGCTTTACTACCGTCATCAGTACTTACGATAAAAACCTTTTAATTTCCTTATTGTCAAGCGAATCACTGTAAGACATGCAGTTGACATCATCACAATGACCACGAGTTCTCCAACTTTACTCAAACGCTTTTGACGAAGTTCTGTCTCAGTTTCATAATTCAGTCCTATCCACAAAGATTATAAAAAAGATAATATACGTATATAAATAAGTGTAGCAAAAAAGTCTGCGTTCGGGCCTAGTGGCCCATAAGGCCAGAGCTTTTCCCGGTTTCCGTAACATGAAGCGACTAGGAGTATTTCTACTCCCCCCTGGATGGGATGCTTGCCCGTCACAGGGATACCCCCAGCATAATATTCGCCAGTACCCCTGATTTATACACCTGACTGAACAGAGGCATTGTGAGAGCAAAGTGTCTTGCCCAAGAACACAACACAGATTGACCCCAGCCAGGGCTTGAACCAGGGCCGCTCGATCTGGAATCCAGCACACTAACCAATTGGCCACCGCGCCTCCCACACATACAAGTGTATAGTGTTATAATTCAATACCAAGTTCGAGGGGTCGCATTGCGAGCTCAGAGTTTCTAATCAGAGGGACCAAGAGCAAAGCAAATAAGCAATTTTACAGAAAATTCAGTTGTACGCGCAAGCGTGACAGTTTCAAGGCGCAATGGCTATTCTTTTGAAAATGATAGAGCTTGCTGTTATCACCGAGAAATATTAAGTTGCCTATCTACTAGCTGGTTCCTAGCTATGTATGGATTGGTCGGCGGGGGATATTTTGAACCAACCTTGCTCATCCTTGATTTCTTCATGAAACATCATGCCTAAACTCCAGTCAAGGCTTTTGGAAAACTCTCCAGTGTAGTCTTTTATATACCAGAAATACTTGCTTATCTACATAGCAGAAAGTCAGCAAGAAAAAAACGTTTAAGCTAAAACGAGCCAGGCCGGGGAAGTTTGAGTTTTTTTCGTATTATTTATTGTTCTTGTTTTAGTGGTTAAAACGTTGTAGATGCCGTTTCTGTGCGCGATGTGTAAGTACTAGTGAACAAATTGTGTTACACCTTTTCTAAAATAATGATGCCTCTTTGTGTCATTTGGATTTGCAAGTAAGATAAGCATTTCATTGCTTCTGTTCTATTGCTCGACACGGTATGTTGTTTCTTTTCACAAAGGAGAACTGCCTCTTATAGAACTAGAAGTGCTGATATACATTTTCACAAAAATATGTAATCAGCACCACACCGTTTTTATAAATTGACTGTTCGTCCAGTCATCGAAAGCTAAAGAAAATTGTGTCGTGGATAAGAGGAGCCGTTTAAATGGTAGAGACTATTCAGAAATTCACTGTTTTACTAACGCTAGCATACATTTCTATACTCACTGCAGAACTCCAGTGGTGATTCAGTCTGTCTCGAACCACTCCACTATAACCACCAGGATGTTCTTGAAGACCTTCAATTTCAATCAAGAGAAAACTTATTTTCTCTTGTTTCAATTAAATAGAAGACAAACACAGAAACGAGGTTTGTGTTACCATTTACGGTCATTAACAGTAAATCCGCGCGAAACTAGCGGTCACTGATTTGTGACTTGCCTAGCATAGATTCAAAGTTAAGTGGTGTAAAGGTTTGGTTATGGTTAATTTAAATGTCGTAGGGTTATTTGATTGAATTTGTTAAAATCATTTAGGTACCTCCACGCGCACGCCACTAAAAACTGTAACAATTTGAAAACCGCATACAAACGAAAGCAAATTTGTAGTTTCAATATGGAAAAATTGTAGACAGAAACAAAAAGCAGAGAAATCTGCTGCATTTGTTGAAAAATCTACAATTTGGAGGATAATTACGTAGGTAGGTAGGTGGGCAAATAAGAAAAAACAATTGTCTGAAGAAACTGCTGAAAAATGAAAAAAGAGACTGCTGAAAAAAGGTAAGAAAGGCTTGCAAAAATGAGATCAACTGCTAAAAAGCGAACCTGTCCACAAACTGTGAAAGAGAGACAAGAAAAACTTATTGATTCTCCAATTGATGAGGAAACACATCATGAAAAAAACAATATTGATATGTTTCATAAGTCTAATATCTATACCGTTAACCAGTGCTCTGTGTGTTGGGAAGCATGGCCCACAAAGGTCAAGCCAAGAATAACTAATCAACATCAGTGTTCAAGGTACACTAACGACAAAGAACAACCAAAGAGATTTTCAAAAGAGAATGATATGATTCCACAGTAGTTCCTTCTCAGCTTGAGGGCTTAACCCAAGTAGAAGAAATGCTAATTGCACGAGCACTTCCCATTTTGTGGGCAACGGGGCTATTCGGGTCACTGTATCAATCTACCACAGAATGTAACAGAACTGAGCAAATTCTTTACCAAGATACCCAAAAGATTTATCAGTTATAGTTGTCAAGATGAAAGGTAAAGACAACAGCTTTAAAGATGTCACAGTTCGAAGACAAAAAGTTGTAGATGCACTGCATTGGCTTAATTATTAATAACAATAGGTATTACAAGGATGTAACCATCAATCAAAACTCTTTGGACTCATTGCCTTTTCATGGTGTACCACAAGATCTACTCTGGTTAGAAACAGAAACTCTTGAAAACAGTGAAGCTCGTGAGGTTGACTTAGGCCCCCAAAACGAAGAAGACATAGTTTATAATGAAGCCACAAATCAGAAATGAGTAGTTTTCTATCTATTCCTGAATGTCAACAGCAAGAAGTTCAAGCTATACAGCAACAGTTGTCTCACCAGGGTACACATATGCCATGGTCAACAGTAGATAATGAGCCATTAAATGAGAATGTAACTCCTTTCTTAGCAACATTAGCTTTTCCTGCATTGTTCCCTGATGGCAAGGGTGACCCTACCAATCCTTCACTTCGTAGAGATGTACCTCTTGCAGAAAGAGTAAAGCATCTTTTAAGATTTGGAGAAAATAGAGATGACAAGTGGCTATACCGCTTTGCTAGTCATCCAAGATTTTCTCACTGGGCTTTGAATATGATTCAAAGAAAACGTATTCTACAGCAAACAGGAATATTTCTCAAACAGAATCCTGGAGAAGTACATCTCACAATGGAAGAGCTGCAACAAATGGCAGCTAACAACAACTCAAGTGTTTTTCTATTTAAGTTATCACGATATCTTAGTAACATTACCGGATCAAATGCTTATTTGCATCTAAAGAGGATCTAAAAGCAATTATAACTCATGTTGGAGCTCCAACATTCCTTTTCACTTTTTCCTCTGCTGACATGCATTGGCCTGAGCTACGTAAACATGCCCTATTTAGCAGCTCACTAAGTGATACCACACCTGAAAGCAGACGAAACATTGTCATTAACAATCCCCACATCACTGACTGGTTCTTTACACAACGTTTAGAAAACTTTCAATTGAACATTGGTTGTATAGATCACTAAATGCTGAGCGGCACTGGTACAGATTTGAGTACCAAGCCAGGGGTAGTATACACTGTCATGGTGTGGCAAAACTTTAGAATGACCCAGGATTATGTAAACTTTCAGAAACAGGCTATTTGGCGGAAATGTCCATTGATAAAGCTGAAAAATCAGATATTATAGAACTTAACAAACACATACCAGAAGGAGAAAAAGCTTCTCAAGCTGTATGTGAATATGTAGGTTGGTTATTATCTACATACAATCCCAACCCACCAGAGGATGGGTTTTGGATTAAACCCTCCATTCATCCTTGCCAGAGGCAACACAGAGATATTATGAACAACAACAATCTGATGACGATTACGTAGACTTAATTGAATACAGTACAAAGGCACACTCGTTGCAGTACAAATTATTGCCTTAGAAAGAAACAGAATAAAAAACAGATGTTAACTGTAGATTCAACTTTCCATTTCAACCTTGCACAAGTACAAGGCTAGACTTTGAACCAATTCATTCAAAAGATGGAAATGCCAACTAAAAGGCCAAAATAGTGACAAAGCGAAATGATGGTAGACGCAATAATCATCAACGCCTTCAACTGCAAGGTTGGAGGGCAAACTGTGATATTCAGGTGGTAATTGATTATCATGTATGTGTTGAATACCTTGCAAATTATGCATCTAAAGGAGAACCAAGACCACCAGTATTAAAATAGGCATTTAATTCTATAATGCACTCTTGCAAAAATGACAGTTACCCACACGAAATGGCGAGAAAGCGAAATGGCGAAATGGCGAAATAGCGAAATAGCGAAATGATATTAAAGATAAGAGCCAAATTAAGTTAAATGATATTACCGTTCCACTAAAATCTGCATCTGTTGCCTGATTTATTCTGTGTACAATGTAAGGTCAAGGAATAAACCCCGACAAATTAAAGTAAATAATAATAAGGGGTATACATATAAGTAGCACTTTTCAAGAAGTAAGAAAAAATTGCAGTTGTTCTAAAGTGAGACAAGCAAAGTCGCCGTTTATATGCGAACAAAAATGAGTTTAGAAAAACAAAATAGTAATAAATTTCACTAAAGCACGTGAGGTGGCGGCACGTAAACGCAGCTGTCTCGCCTTTCTGACGTCTTCGTTCCACGGCTGCAAAATAGAAAACGAGGATGACTTCTATGTTAAAGGATAAGGACGTGAAAAGTCCAATTCGAAAAAGGATCTAGTTCCGTTACATGTAAAAGGAAAAACTGTTCAGGCGAAACCTCCTGTCATCCTCCTCCTGACGTGAGATAAACAAATCGTTTTCTTCCGATGCCAAAAATAATGCCCGCCATTTTGATTAAAAATATCCTAGGCAAATAGCAACTCGTTAACAAGGAGAGACTGGGGTTACAAGGTCCGTGACGGAGAATTTGTGATTTGAACGATTGGTTGCAGTTCGTTCCAGTATTAAAAACGTTAAAATTTGTGAGTATTACTTAAGCTTATGTTTACCCCTTATGATTACTATCTTTAAATTGTCAGGATTGTACACAGAATAAATCAGGCAACAGATGCAGATTTCAGTGGAACGGTAATAATCATTTAACTTAATTTGGCTCTTATCTTTAATATCATTTCGCCATTTCGCCATTTCGTGTTTTAAACACGCCCAGCTCATCCTTTAATGTGGTACCAGTCAGCTTAGATGGTTCTCGTAGAGTCAGTACTTAGTCTTTTGGTGGCAGTCTTGTAACAAATGACTCATTGCTCGATGCTTACGCAAACCGTGAAAAATATGCAAAAACTATTCCAGATATAGTAGAGCCAAATTTTATTGATTTTGCCTCAAAACACAAACTTGTGAACAAAAAGCTAACAAGTCAACCAGAAAACACCATCCCAGGAGTTTTCCCAGTTCTTTCCACCAATCCAAAGGGCCCAAATTTTGGCCTTAATTGTAAACATCAGTTGCTCAGATACAAACCTTGGCAGACTACACAGGAAAATGCTTGGGATGATCAACCAGGTTCTGATGAAGTATATACAATACAATACAATACAATTTTGATGTCCAAACGTGGGACGAGGTCTCCCTCAATGTCCGAGCCAGAGGCTCATGTATAAAACGTAGGACTTAAAATTAAAGTACACTAAAATATATGCTATTAAAAGTATATAAAATCTATCCCACCCATTAAAAATAGAATGATAAAAAGGACAAAACTAACACCACCCCCCTCCCCTTACCCCATACTGTATAAATAGTTTAAATCAATGGATCAAGTGATAAAGAATATAAAAAGAAAAAAAACGCACAAGGATAAAAAGATAAAAATACATCAAAGAGTTAAAATATTAATGGATCTAAGATAAACAATAGCTACATTAACAGCTTGTCTAAAATTATCAAAATTAAAAGTGTTCAACCTTTTGCGAAAATCGTTCAAGTTCGTTGATTGTTTAATGTGAACAGGCAGTTGATTCCATAAGTGTGTACTTTATATGTAAAATATATTAGTTCATGGAAAATGTAATTTGTGATAGTCTAAGATTAGCATAAATTACTGTTTTGCCGGCACGGACCAGAGGGTTGGGCGCGGGTTTGCGGTGTGCAATGTATAGTGGGATTTGAGTTTGTAATAGGTGGCCGTTAGGAAGGTGAGACATTCTACGGTCAGCCTTCGCCACGTTTTGGTCAATGTTTGGTTTTATTTTTATTTCCTTTTTCATTGGTGGATGCTGACTTACGCTTTGTTTTGTTTAAATATTTAGTTCTCCTATTATAATTGTATCACTGTAAGATCATATATTTCGAAAAGTATTTGCTTACAGTATGTTAGATAAGAATACCCTAAAACCCCAAGGGTTGCGCCACTGCCTTGGTCGGGGGCACACGTTCCCCGTTTTCTCCACTTGCTGGTTTTTAGGGGTTTTCGTGTCCGGCTCTGGTGCATTAAGTTTTGTAACGCTTTTCATAGTTTGTAATTTCTTGTATTATCCGTTGAGATTGAATAAACGGGACGGTGGCTCGGCTGGCCAACGCACCCAATTTATAACTGAGATGTGTGTCTGGATGTGTAGTGGAGGCAAAACGCATTTCTTCAAACACATTATGCTAAACACCATGTACCTGATTGTTATGAAAAACCGCAAACTTTACAAAATCTATCAGAAAATGACACTGACCCTGAGTACTTTTCACAACAACTTCCGCAACGGGAAGAGTGGATGCATTTAGCTGATCTTATACCTGGGTCCGAACAAACAGCTCAGCATGATGATAGCAATTATGACTGGCAAAATGACAAGTACAAGTATCGACACCAAATTATAGGAGAGATGCCTTCCTGGGTAAAATCTAAAAAAGATACATTTTCACTTGCACTGTCTCAACAAAACATTTACATTAGTACTTTTAGTGAGATGCAAGCACATGCATACAACATGAGTCACATGATAACGGCACACTCAGAAAAAGCTTCTCCAAAAGATCCATTGTTACTCATCGAGGCCCTGCCAGGGGGCTTCCCCTGTCGCTTGTCTAAATTTAAAAATGAGCCGTGTCGCTGTTTTATCAAACTTCGCGTCGCTGTCGGTAGTAAAATTGAAGGAAAATTACTTGTCCTTGTCGGAATTTAACTTTTTCCAAAAGGGTTGTCATTTGTCGCGATTTCATTTTATTCGCTGTGGCTACTTTTTGGGCCATGTCGCTTGTCGGAATTTATCCTGGCAGGGCCTCCTCATTGTAAACGGAGTTGCAGCTGGAACAGGTAAAAGTTATCTGATCAATGCCATTCGAAATCTCCAGGCATAACTAATCGATGATCAATGACATCAACGGGTAATCAATGAGTAATCGATGGGTAATCAGTTGATTAGTCATTGATTATTGGCGATGATCAATTAGTAATCGATGAGTAATCGAAGCCCAAAAATTTTGTGGCCTATCGATTACTCATCGATGACATCGATTACTCATTGATGTAATTGATAACCTATTGATGTTATTGATTACTCATCGACGACCCATTGATTACTCATCGACCATTATACTGTGCACAAAAGACACATTTCTTGCTTTCTTGTACCATTATTTTCATTTGTAATTTATAAACCTGGCGTTCCTGTTGACGAAATTACGCCTTCACAAAAGATCAAACCTTCCGGCATGTCGAGACGCGACGGTGCTAATCACAAATACAGATGATGATTAATTGTGCAATATTTCACTTTACCCAACTCTTTATTTGATAACATAACAACTGGACAGGAACCAACCAGTCTGAAAATGAAACTAACATGTACAAGTACGCTGACAAGAATCGATTACGTGGTTATAGATTTTGTTTGGTGGATGTTTGTCAGCAAAGTAAAACTGCTTCGGCTTAGGGAAACAGCCGCCATAAGCAGTTACATTACGCACCGGAACAGCTGCAAGCACTTTTACTGTTTATGCCGCACCTTTTTCATGTGTAACCGTGATACGGTTTTCATGATCAGCCACGAGATGATATCGATGTGTAACAAATGAAATCAATGACTAATCAATGCAATCAATGACTAATCGATGCAATCGATGACTAATCGATAACCAAAAATTTTGTGGCCTATCGATTAGTCATCGATTACTCATTGATCATCAGCAATAATCAATGACTAATCAACTGATTACTTATCGATTACCTATTGATTACTCATTGATTTCATTGATGTCATTGATGTCATCGATTAGTTATGCCTGGAAATCTACTTGGAACATCTTGTGTAGTGACAGCCACCATGCACTGGCAAAGCTGCCTATAAAATAAATGGCTGTACGATCCATTCACTATTAAAACTTCCAGTTGGCTCAAGAGGCACTAAGGAGTTCTTGACTGCTCAGGCCCTCGTGAGATTGCAAATAATCTGAAAGGCATTACTTATATTATAATTGATGAATACTCCATGCTAGGACAAACAATGCTTGGCTGGATTGACAGACGTTGTAGACAAGCAACAGGCATAAGTGATAAACTTTTTGGTGGTCTGTCACTCATATTATTTGGTGATCCTGGTCAATCACCTCCTGTGGCTGATAAAGCATTCTACCATTCTAAACCTACCTGCTCCATAGCCGGAACAAGGTCATTTAGCTTACCTCATGTTTACCAATGTAATTAAACTGTCAGTAAACCAAAGAGTTCTAGGTACAAACCCAGAACAAATTCAATTTAGAGATTTACTTATGCGGTTACGTACAGGACAATGTAGTGAACAAGACTAGAAACCTCTTTTGACTCGCCAACCTATCAATGTACCAAATAACGTTAGTGAATTTCAAGATGCCACAAGGCTATATTTTGGCAACGAAGAAGTTGCAAATTACAACTTTGAAAAATTGTCAGCACCTTATCAGCCAATAGCACGTATTAATGCACGTCATTGAAGTGACTTAGCTAAGAAAGCTAACCCTGATGAGATTGCAGGACTGGAGCCTTGTATTTTCCTCGCAAAAGGGGCACATGTTATGCTCACTATGAATCTGTGGACAGAGGTTGGGCTTTGCAATGGTATAACTGGAATTGTTCTAGACTTCATTTATGCAGACAATCAGCAGCCTCCTGACTTACCACAAGCTGTCATTGTGAAATTTGACAACTACACAGGTCCATCAATCAGTGACTCTATTTCATCTTGTGTGCCTATATGCCCAATCACAGTTAATTCTCAATCTATTGATGGATTACATGAGCGACAACAACTCCTTTTAACACTGGCTTGGGCAATAACTTTACATAAGAGTCAAGGGCTAACTCTACCAAAGGCATGGATGGAAATTGGTCAAACTGAAATATCTGCAGGCATTTCATATGTAACAATTAGCAGAGTCAGAACACTGTCTTCTTGCATTATTGAACCTATGACGTTTGAAAGGCTTAAAAGTCTTAAAAAGTCAGCAAATTTAAAATTCAGACTTGATGAAGAAAAGAATCTTGATAAACTTGCAAAAGAAACATGCAAAAATGTAATTAAATGATGCAATTTTTTAAATAAGTCCTAAATGATATGATTAAATCATAGTTTTCCACTACATTTTCATAATTTTTGTTATTTTATGTCCCATGTAGTCCATTGTGCAAACATCATCTCAGCAAAAGTAGATGTCATTGATCTTCAACGGTGTACTACAACATATTTCTTACATGCTTTGAAAATGACACAACAGCTACCTTTTCCACTGGTCTAGTCTGTGTTACATAACACATAATTTAACCAAGGTATTTATCGGTTATAAACTAAAGCAGATCCATTTCACCATTTCATACACATTCTACTGATTTTAAGGGTTTTAATGCTTCCAAAACGAGGAAAAAAAATAATAGCATTGTAATACATTTTAATTTGTAGAACCTCAGCACACTCACGAACAAGACCAGATGGCAGGTATGTTTCATATTCACTTTTTGATATATATTTATTATATCTCTCAGATAGTATGTGCGCAGTGATTGATTAATTTTTGCCAGTTGTTTCTTGTCAATTTAGCGTTCTCTCATGCAGTATTTTTTGTAAATAATACTGCAGTATTGTTACGTTTTCGAAAGAGAGACGAACACGTTGTATTCAAAGTTGCTCGCAGTTCTTTATTCTCAGTAGAGTTTCTACTTGGAGCTACTTGGTTTAACGAACTTCAGTTCACTTCAGAAATTCTTTCAAAGTAATCTTGAACCGTATCCAGTATTCATGCTTCCACGGAAAGGGTGAAAGAATTAATCGTTAAGTTAAAACGTTTGAAGTTTGGATTGTTGTCAGTACGAGCCAAATGCAAACCGTTTTCGAAAGCCAATAAAAATCACTGTCTTTTTGCTTTTGACGCGCTTCATTCAAACGTGGCTGGTGACCACGCCACCATTTACCAACAACTTGAAATGTTTTCTTTTCTCCTGAGCGAGACATATAAAAATAAATACCTTATTTTATTTTAGGTTAAAACCTCGTTTTCTTCGTTGCTCTTTTATTCACTTGCTCTTGATGAAACTTAAACACTGTAAAAAATACTTTGACAATCATTACTTTAAACCATAATAATATCTTCATAATATTCAGATGCAAGTAATCAAGAACATGCAGAAAGAGCTTCACTTGGCCTAAATAGTGTGACTAGAATCAGAAAAAAAAAGCATTAACCTGATCAGAAAAAATGACTTAAGAAAAATATACAGCCTTCTTATCTGATTCGTCAGTGATTTCTTCATAACTACAAGAAATGTCCTCTTTGTACCTTAAGTGACAAGTTTTCAGTAGCATGATCTACGAAAAGCATCATTTATTTTACTAATCATTATGCCAAACCTTATTTCCCACAATATACACATAATTTTATACATTTTCTTCTCCACTAGAATCATCTGACACTGATTTGGATACATCCATGCAAAGAACTTCGCTGCTTTATACACGATGTTTCTCCTACCCAGGAAGCTTCCTTATCCAAAAGGAAATTAATACTTCAACTTCACGATTCAGAGTAGGAATAATGCCACAAGAGCTGTTTGCTTCGCCCCAGAGAAACAGCCAGAATTGAGAACATTACAAAAAGTCAAAAGCCCATTTAAGCTGGAGAACTTTAGAACCAGCGGTACAAAACAAGACATCATTGTAACGAAACACACAAAGATTATCCCTTGGCAAGTGATGATGTCGATTTTGGATTCTCCGATGAACTGCAGGCGTAAGGAACTATAACAAACATATCAGCAATACAAAAACTTGCCCCTGAGCAACTGATCACACTAAAGCTGAGGTAGTAAACGTATCACAACTGTGAAGAAAATAAATACCCAATACTGTGGACAACTTGACAAGCTTAAAGTAATCGCACGCGACACAACAGCATCTGTCAAAATTATGTATTAAAACACCCTCGAAGTCAATAAAACGTATGAACTTCAAAATTTGTGGATCAAAACATCTGGGAAGAACAGTTTTCTCAACACCGCAAAGAGCGAGAAGTTTTTCTTCAAAGAGGTCCGACAGGGGCAGATCCAGGAATTTTTTATTGGAGGGGTCTAAGCTGGACGGAAACTCAAGCGGTCAATCAAATTTTTTGCACTAGTCGAAAGAATATTTCCTATACATCAATTCTATTAAAAATTACCTCTTTTAGAGCGCTCATTTCGGATATACAGGAATTATAAAGAAAACCAGTTAATTTGAGGCGCCATGAACAAATAAACATCGCGAAAACAAACTTCACCTACCTTCATGTTGACTTGAAATTTTCGACTTCACCGCCAGCAGGAAAGCCTTCGAGCGAGATTAAGACAGCAAACAGAACGAGAAATCTTTGGAAAGGTTCGGTTTTATTAAAACTTTGTTTCCTATCGGAAAAATGCACGATGAACCGAAAATGTCCGGACCAAGGGCTGTCCGGATTTAGGGCCACATACTGTAATCTCTAATTTTTTTTTATTCGTTGTTTTACACTGTTGTATTTCCTAATATTACAGTGCGACGCGTCTTACCGTGGCCACCCAACAAAATTTTTTACAAGTGTCATCTTGTAATATTTTACGTTTTCACTGCGTTTTGTTGATAAATAGGATGTAACAAGTATCTATTTGATCGTATTCAACTTTGCAAGGAGGCGTGTTCGTCAAACAAATAATAATATTACGAGAGCACACTTGTAAAAAAGTTTGTTGGGTGGCCACGGTAAGGCGCGTCGCACTGTAATGCTTTTATTACACTGTTACATATTACACTGAAGCACAATATGACACAGTATGTATGTTATGCATTAACTTTGTATTTCCAGCTGTTGAAAGCTACATGTTCATCGGTATCCTGTTGTGTTACCTTCTACGGTTCCGATATTAAAACTAAATTTAAATTCAAATAACTGTTGTATTTTTAAACCTTGTTTCAGAAAAACATTTTGTCGTTACTATTACAGAAATAAATGTTCAATCTCTTAATGTTCATTTCATACGCTATTTCACTTACCTTCCATCTACCACCTCATCTACTCCTGGGCCACTTTTTTGCTCTTACCTTATATTGGGTACCTATCTTGGGTCGAACGCACTCCCCTAATCTCTGATTATTACTAGTGTAATTAAAAAGCTACTTGCGTTTCAAACAACTCGCGATCGCGTACTCGCGGAAAAAACTGCTAGAAAATAAAAAGGTTTTACGGAACTTTCGTATGAGAATTTTAGAAACCTAAGCTTTTGTGTGAAGTTTAGAGGACGATTTCGGATTTCAGATTAGGATTGTCGTCGTCTTACCTGGTCCCTCCCCGGGAAGTGCAGCGAGGAGCGAAATACTGAACAGAAAGGTCCAAACAACGGCGAAATACATTGTAAACAACGGCAAAACACACTTCCGCGTAAATGCCATTAGCTTTGGATCAAAATGCTAACTGTAAAGAAAAATGACGACTGAAGTAAACGCTTCATAAACGAAGTTTGCGCGCGAGAGACTTATTAAGGCTATTTATTATCACTCATGTTCTATTTTTATCACTTACGTTTACACGGAACCGGTCCGGAACCTTTCCGAACCGGACCGGACCGGATCGGCTTCTGTTTACACGGAACCGACTGGAACGGACCGGTTCAACCGGTTCCATGTGACCTTGTACGGATTACGATCTTACAGTCAAACCGGATGTTCTTTTGATGGGAACTCTTGCGGCGCAATGTTCCAATATTGATTGACAGTTTGCTCGTCGCAACTTGCAACTTTTAATTCAAATTTGCTCGAGCAAGTTGCCAAGTTCCGGTTTTCATTTTGCCGTATAAAACGAGGTTGTACCACCTTTGTTTCAAAGCAACAGAAAATAATTGCCCCTTATTCGACTGTTCATCAACAGAATGCGAGAAATAAGCGACAGGGTTAGTCTACATTGCTAAGTTAGGAATTACGCTTCAAAATTACAAACGTAAGCCGTAACTTGCGGAGCAAATTTGAATTTTTAAGCGCAATTCCAAGTTTGGCGATTTCAACTAAGCCTGTCGCTAATTTATCGCAGTCTGTTGATAACCAGTCGACCATAGGACAATTATTTCATCCTTCTTTGAGACAGAGGTAAAATTATTATGTTTCATACGGGAAAAATGAAAACCGGAACTTGGCAACTTGGCTCAGGCAAATTTGAATTGAAAGTTGCAAGTTGCGACGAGCAAACTGTCAATCAATGTTGGAACATTGCGCCGCTGCTTCTTTTTGGAAGTGGAAACCCGAAATGGCATAACTCGCTTAAAACGCCTCGGATCGACCTGAGAACCGAGATAACAACAGATATAACAACAAGACATCGAGGGAAGTTGATTTTATTGTCAAAATATTATTATATTTAGCTATAAATTCGAAAGCGTTTTCTCCCATACAAACCTTTATAAATACGAATCGTTGTAACACAACACCTCCATATGCCACCAGGCGAGATTCACGTTTCGCGTATTTCAAGAGTATTATTTCGATCAACTCCTCACATCGTGAGCTTGGGCCGCCTGTGGATCCCTGTTATACAACGTGAAGGGGCAACATAAACAATCGCTGAAAGACAAGTAGATCTACAGAACGCCATTGTGTGGCTGCGAAGGGAACTCCAAGAAATGCAATTACAAGACAAGAACCTTGCTCGGCAGATGATAGCTCTTCGAAAAGGATTAAGAACATGATGAAGGTGGATGGATATGATATTAACGATTTGGACACAACAGAAAGTTTTGATTCAGGAATCAGTACAATGTAAACACTATATCGATTTTAAAGTTATAGCGAACGTGCGATCGCATCTTGAGCACGATTGTATATTGACGGCCGTTTTCATGTCGTAAATGCCGATAGATCAAATATTTACGTAAATGTGGGCACTTAGTGACACGGCAAGCATTTTCACTAATAACTAGCGGTTTTGCGGTGAGCAAAGAGACTACACAAAGCAATTTCTAATTCAAAACAGTATTTATTCTGCGGCGTTGGATTCGATATCTCTGGTCTCATAAAACTTCGCGCTTGATTTACCTTGCTACAAACAAGTTGTTTTGTTTTATTCAAAGAAAATTTCACGGCATTCTAATCGGCTTAAAACCATTTACAACTGTTTATCATGCAAGAATATTCTGTCGCGTTTGTGGGTGATATAAATAATCCGTGAATGTAATCAAATCATTTTGCCCTCGCGTTTGAACAATGCATGATAAAAAGACTTGACCAATATCAATGTCGATAATAGCTTCAAATTCATTATACTTTTAAATTGATGATTGTATAGAATAAATAGTTTTTTAGATAATTTGAACGATCGTTGGAAACGATTTTCCAAAGCCAAGGTTAATAGCTTGAAAATGTCAAGAAGAGAAATATTTTGGGTAAAATTGTACAACTAGTTTCTTGATGAAAGTGAAATAAAAACAAATTTGTCATGAATTATTTTTCTTTGCGATGTAATAAGCTTCCGAAGCAACACATCAAAAATAATATGAAGCGTTAAAGGATATTTCGTACGCTGTATCATTTTACGGCAAAAAACACAGCATGTTCCAGAACTCTCTATAAACTGGAGTCAAAACAATTTTCCCGCGAGCATATATGTTCAAATAACCAATCAGATTTGACAATTTTTACAGCGATAGCTGCTTATCGTTTCAAACATACTTCCTGGAGGGGAAATTGAAGCTCGATATTTTGGCTTCATTTTTCCATGACTAATAACTGCCAGCTGTTTTGTTTGAGCACAATACAGCACTTTTTAAAACTAAAGAAAAGGACTGCGTTGTTCAAACACGCCCCGTTTTTCTGTAAAATCCCCCGATGAAATCCTTGAAATCCTGTCCTTCCCGTTTTCACGTGATGAACGAACGGCGAAGTCTCGTACGGAAAAATTTGGTTGAACCTTACCTAAAATCCAGAAAAATTGCGTAAGCCATAAATATACGGTACTCGGCTGAAATACCATCCGTTTGAACTGAAGCGGATGAACTCATTGAGTGATTGTTTTGTGTATGTATTTTTTTTAACAATACCGTATACTGTTTCACGGGGTAACCACACGTGTACACGGTCGATCACTAATATTAATTGTTCATAGCTCAAACGCGCCTTCCCTTTGTTCCCCAAGCAGTCAAGAAGACTAAACAAAATATTCACACCTCGGGAAGTTATGAGTACCGAGGTTCAGCTGTTTAGGATACCGGAAGAAGCCAAAGAGACTACTCTTCAGGGCCGTAGCCAGACTTTTGAAAAAGACGAGGCATAATTTGCGAGTGTCGAAGGCACGAGACCTAAGTGGGGTCTGGAAAGAAAATTTTGTAATCTATAAGCTTTGAGACGCTACTTTTAGCATTTTTCTTGAGATATTTCTTCAGTTAAATCAATCAGGTTCAATTGGGGATTATTTTTCTACCTGACCGTATTTTTTTTTAAATTTTGGGTTAAAATCAAGACGAGGCAAGTGCCTCGTCTTGCCTCTTGCTGGTTACGGCCCTGCTCTTTTAAAGGGAGGGGAAGGTGAAGGGGGAAGTCTACCGCCCAAAGTCTTTTTGCAACATCATGTGACTTGAGTATCACAAAATCATGCCTATTTTCAAGAAAAAAATTGTTTCTGCATCAAATAATGAACCAAATTGTAATGTTTCAATAATTCTTTTTACGCGGTGGTTGCTACAAATAAGAAGCACCTTTTTGAGATCTTTTGAGACACTTACTTTAACAATTTTAAAACTGACGCCAATGTCCGACGTTGGCTGAACGTCACTATCAATTCAAAGTATTTAGGTCGTTGGAAAATACAATCGGAGAAAAAAAGTTATCGATGTCCGCCGGTACACGAAGAGTTTCGAGAGATCAGAGATAGTCTCTATATCTCAATCGAATCTCAAAGTACATACGGACTGACTCCATTCGTGTGAAACTTCTTTGACTTCTTTATATTAGACGTAACATATATTTCGCCATTTGTATATTGTTTGTATTTACTATTTATAACTTTATTTTGAACTATATAAAGTGCAAAGAATAAGAAGACTACTACAATGCTATTAAGTTGCTAAATATTTCAGCGTGTAGAGAGCTCGAATCATTGCTCCGCTGAAGAGGTTAAATTGTTTTGTTTAATACTTCTTTGTCCATTGTTGTTTTGCCGTCTTGTGGAACTTTGCTTTTCTGTCTGGCGTGTTCTTCTCTGCCTGTGGAATACGGAGACGAAATATTGTCAATAGTGTAGGTAGGTAGGTAGGTCGGCAGGCAGGCAGGCAGGTAGGTGGGTAGGTAGGTAGGCAGGCAGGCAGGCAGGCAGGCAGGCAGGCAGGCAGGCAGGCACGCAGGCAGGCAGGCAGGCCGGACGGCAGGCAGGTAGGCAGGCAGGCAGGTAGTTAGGTAGGTAGGTAGGTAGGTAGGTAGGTAAAATCTGCATTCATGCGTAGTGGGTTCAGCCTTTATGAACGGAGTCGGAGTATTTCTTCTCCCCTTTAATGAGATACCTGTACATCGCGTATAACCCCACCCCTCCAGCATTAACTGGTGCCCATGTAAACCACAAATTCCCCTAAGAGGGGCAGCTTGAGGGTCCAAAATGTCGGGAAACTGATTCATTAACCGTTTTTCCTTACGTTTTCGTTTTCTTTTACTTAATATTGTATGCAGTTGACCCATTTACACAGTTAGGCGAAGAGAGAGACAGTTTCCACAGTGAGGGGGGTGGAGTGTTTTTGCCGTAGCCAGGGCTCGAACCCGGATCGCTCCAACCAGGATCTAGCACGCACAACGCATGCATTAGGCCGTCGTCAGTGCTTCCCCTCTTTTAAAAGTACTGGATCCAATTGAATTGAGAATACGAAATCTTTTTTAAAAAGGAAAACAAGAACGCAAAATTTAGCACTCGGCTTAGTTTTACTGCCGTTAACAGTACTTACGATAAAAACCTTTTCCTTATTGTCAAGCGAATCACTGTAAGACATGCAGCTGCCATTATCACAATGACCAGGAGTTCTCCAACTTTACTCAAACGCTTTTGACGAAGTTCTGTCTCAGTTTCATAACTCAGCCCTATCCATAAAGATCAAAAAATAGATAAGATACGAATAAATACACCTTATTCGATGGTTTAACATATAATGCGCGCGGATATTTTGCGAGTTGCGTAGTATTTTTCCGAGCCCCGTATAGGGGCGAGGAAAAATACGAGCAATGAGCAAAATGTCCGCGCGTATTATATGTTAAACCATCGAAGAAGGGATTTATTATTCCGCTAATTTTTCCACTTTGTTTGGGCAAGTATTCCGTAAGTTTGTCCGCCCGTATTTTTGCCCTGTTCTACTGTGTAATAACGTGGAATATAAGCATATTTTGCGCGTTCTTTTGCCCTAATATGATAAAATGGCGCAATAGTGGAATAATAAAAATAAGTATATCAAAAAGGTCTGCGTTCGGGCCTAGTGGCCCACCGAGCTTATTCCGGTTTCAGTAGGTGAAGCGACTAGAATATTTCTACTCCCCCCTGGATAGAATGATAGTACATCACAGGGTTACCTGGCCTCTAGTCCAAATTTGCCCGTACCCATTTATTGCTGGTTTTCACTGTCACGCAATCAAAAAATAATTTCGGAACCATTCAACTACAGAAGCTATGAATTTCAAATATTATAGACGATAAATAGATAAACAATTTCTCCAAGTTTCAGGTCTGTGCGGTGTACCGTTCGCGATTTATTTGCCGAACCTTTCCACGCAAATTTATAAAGCTTAGTATGGAGATGCCATAACTGTGTCCTTCCGAGGGACACAAATATGGCCGCCGTGATGTCAGAGAAACCATCTGGAACTCAATTCTGTTTACAACGGCGGCAATCTTTGGCTCATGAGCTAGTACAGTTTCACATAAACACCACTTATTATATCTGAAATGTTCAATCTGCTAAAAATGGAAAGGAAAGGCCTTTTTTCAAACAAAACAGCTTTGTCACGGCACTCAGCTTGATGTCACATACGACGGAGAACTCAAATATTCAAAATGCTCTGTTTAATAAACGAATGACACTATCGATCTGGAAATTTGCAAAAAGATATATTTTTAGTTTATCTTACGTCTAATGACAACGAAAATTTTGTAGGCCTAGTGAATTTTGATTTCAGATTTTTATGACGTAACATGGGTGGAGAGAAGCACGGTGTGAGTAGAGTGTTTTCAAAAGACTTTACACTCACGGTGCTTCTCTCTAATGCCCAAGGGCACAACACAGATTGACCCCAGCCAGGGCTCAAAACCGGACCGCTCGATCCAGATTCCGGAGCACTAACCATTTTGCCACCGCGTCTCCCACATAAACAAGTGTGTGGTGTTATTACTCAATACAAAGTTGGAGGTGCTGTATTTTGAGCTTAAAGTTTTTAATTACTTTCCCCGCGGCAAAAGGAGAAATTCGGGAAAAGGACAAATAGGGACCAAAAGCAAGCCAAATAATCAAGCAGAAAAATTCAGTTACACGTGCAAACGTGACAGTTTCAAAGTGCAATGGCTTTCCTCTTGTGATGATACACCTTGCTCCTATCACTAAGAAATATTAGGTTGTCCATCTACTGCTAACTTGCGATCAGACGTTTTTTTTTCAGGAAAATAAACAATATATCCACTAGTTTGACGGGCGCAAGATATTTTGAACCAACCTTGTTCATCCTTGATTTCTTCGTGAAACATCATGCCTAAACTCCAGTCAAGGCCATTGGAAACCTCTCCAGTGTAGTCTTTTATATACCAGAAATACTTGCTTCGCTATATAGCAGAAAGTCAGCAAGAAAAAGAAAAATGTTTTGAGCTAAATACAAGCCAGGCTATGAAATTTTAAGTTTTTTTCCATATTATCATTATTATCATTATCATCATCATTATTATTATTATTATTATTATTATGTTCCTTATGTAATGTTTGCTTAAAGTCCTTAGCGCCGAGACCAAACCATGGTCCTGGGGCACTAAAGGGTAGCAGTTTTTAGTTGACAACACCCTCCTCAAAATATCCTTTTTTTTTTTTTTTTTTTTTTTTTTGTTATTATTATTAATATTATGTGGTAACATGCCGTTTCTTTGCGCGATATGCAAAGTGAACAAAAGGTATTCAGTCTACCTTTTCTAAAATCATGTTGCCTCTTTGTGTCATTGGGATTTGCAAGAAAGTAAGAAAAGCATTTCATGTCTATTGCTCGACATGCGCCAGTATGTAGTTTCTTTTCACAAAGGAGAACTTTCTCGCATGGTTGGCTGATACAGTTTTTATAAATTGACTGTTCACCACCAAAGGCTACATAAAATCGTGTTGTGGACTAGGACGAGCCATTTAAATGGTAAAGACTGGACAATGAATCCACTGTTTAATAAACCTCGCTGGCATACATTTCCATACTCACTGCAGAACTCCAGTGATGATTCAATCTGTCTCGAACCACTCCACTATATCCACCAGGATGTTCTTGAAGACCTTTCAATCGAATATAGAAGACAAACACGGTAAATTGCATTGTGTGGGAGGAAACAGGCGGTTTGAGTCATCATTTTCAGTAAGTCCGCGCGATTAGATAGGGGTGGTGTCACTGATTTGTGATTAGCCTAGTATAGATTAAGGGTTTGATTAGGGTTAAATTTGACGGTTATCTGCGGATTACTTAGGGAGTTACTGAATGATTGAATTTGTTAGGGTAATTTAGGTACCTATTCCATAGGTCACGGTTTGTTTTGTTGTTTTTTTTTTTCGCACGCCACTAAAAACTGTAACAATTTGAAAGTCGAATACAAGCAAAAACAAAGGTATAGTTTTGACAGTTGTAAACAAAAACAAAAAGCAAAGAAAGCTGCTGACATGCCGAGTTTCTTGGGAAATCTACAATTTCGAGGAAGTAATAAATAGAAAACTACTTGTATTTCAAACAACTCGCAAAAAAAATGCTAGAAAATAAAACAGTTTTTACGGTAATTTCGCTGCAGAATTTTAGAAATCTAAGCTTTTGTGTGAAGTTTAGAGGACGATTTAAATTAGTATTTCAAATAAGGGTTGTTGTTGTCTTACCTGGTCCCTCGCCAGGAAGAGCAGCGAGAAGCGAAATACTGAACAGAAAGGTCCAAACAACGGCAAAATACATTGAAACAACGACAAAACACCTTTCCGCGTAGATCACACGATGAATCGAAATGCTATCTGAAAAAAATGACGCGTTATGTACGCGTAATAAACGAAGTTTGCGCGCGAGACTAAAAGTGCGCTTGATCATTTATAAATAAAAAAGGATAGCTTTTGTAATACAGTATTTTGCAGTCTACGGATTGTTACATGGTTTCTAGTAATCAGGTACTGTTCTAACAGCTATTTCAGAATCAGTTTCGGGTTGCTATCAATTTCAAACAGGGTAAACCATGCTAGTCTGCCATTTTCGCATTCATAGTCCAGCTTGCGTTAGATCACGGTTTAACTTTGGGGCTGGGAAAACCGAACAAAGTTTAAACTGGGGGAGCTTGCTTATTGTGATGTTGCTTGCGCCTGCAACCGAGATGCATGTCACTGAATAATCAGACACTTTGACTAAAACTTCTCAACAAAACAAGAAGAGTGACCTAGGTAAACTTTTCCCGTTTAAAACATACAGCGACTATCCCGCGCCAAGAGATTTCACGTTCAAGAAATTCCATACTGATGACGTAGCTGACATTGATTCGTGAAGTGTCTCTGATTGGTTGTCGGCTAGCGCGTGAAGTTGTCAACGAGGCCTTCCAAGGGGGTAGCCGTGTCGCATGTTTCTGAGAACCCATGTCGCCTTGCTAACAGCTGTAAGTGTAGCTGTTGTTTTTCCTGCTATTGTGTTGCTGTCACATGGTATTGATATTGCATTTCAGTGCTGTAATGATGTCACTTGTCGCTGTTAAAATGTTCCTGTGTCGCCAGGTATTCAGGGTCATGTCGCTTGTCACTTTTATCCCTTGGAAGGCTTCGTCGACAACAACAATTTTTAAAGCAAGTGATTGAAAGACGTGATTTTGAAAGTAATAAAAATAAAGTAAGAGTACTGGCTGCCTGGTGCCAGGGCAGCCAGTTGACATTCGAATGTCAGACACCTCATTTAATGTTTGATTTAGAAGGCAACGTCTGAATGCCCTTTCGCATGATCTCAGACTTTGAAAGTAAGAGTGGTACATCAATAATTTTTGAAGGTGCAGTTGTCCTTTCGTAGAAACCGAGTTTAAGAAAAGAAGGAACACACAACAGTTGGTCAGACGAAAAAATAGTTGCTAGTTTTTATTTCGTTCAAATTCTGGAGTTAGATCATTTTGTACTTATATTAAATTATATTGTTATCGGTTAGTTAAATAACCCAAACTTTCCGTTTCTATACGTAGTTTTTTTTTATAAAGTAATATTTAAAACTGAGATTGTACAGATTACGTGATTATGAATGCCCCTGGGCGTTGAGGGCTTATAAATGATTGAATCTAATTAATTGATTAATTGATCGATTCTAGAGGTTTATTCAACAATTTGTGACCATTTCAGTGCCACATACCATATGTTTGGATTACGCCCTAACTAGACTGGGAATTCATTAAATTATATTCGAAGGAACAAAATAGACACATTAGCTAGGTTAAACTAATCTTAATAACAATTCCGTTGAAGACATTATATCACGAGAAACATTTTTTCTCGCACGGCGTTTATTTTGCAGACATTGGTCTAAGAACCAGTGAGAAAAATCCCATTGTCTGCAGACTGACTCTAAGAAAATCTCTACGCTCTTTTCACAGCTAGGTAAAGTAAAGTCACGGTAACTACTGAAAAGCTGCAGTCACTTTTGCACTTAACGAAATGCAATTATGAGCTTCACTAGAAGCTTACTATCAAATTTCGCTGTTTTCCCCCTTTTGTTAAGACTCTTGGTCTGTTCCATGTATAGTAGGAAGAGTCTGTATTATATGCTAGTTAACAACTAGGTAAGGTTGTTGTAAAATATTTTTCACTGTCCTTGAAAGGTGCAATTTTTCTTCAGTTTCAAACCGGATTAAAAGTGGGCGAGAGTTGAACTGTCGTTAATTCTCTTCTCTTAGGGACCGTTTGGATCAGATGCTAACTTTCCACGACTATCTTAATGAACGGACCAGTTTATTCCAAACTACGTACGAGAAATTTAACTCCAGTTCCATTTTGGTCCAATTTCCGTGACGCTTGAGCCACTGTGTTTACTTCCGTGCTCGATTTCAACACATGTTTTCAACTCCACGGATTTGCCGTTGTTTGCTGAGCACGTTGCTACTCAAAGCTTGGACACATGCGAACAGACATGCATCGTACTGGAAGGCAATTCCAGAAATTCGCCTGCAGGGAAGTAAAAAGAAGAAAGAAACTCTTACTTTAATTTGCAAAAGACTATAACATTGTTTCTCATAATCGTTTCGCCCTGATTATTTCGAATTTGTTATCATGCATAATTCAATAGTTGCAAGAACCTAATGTTCAAGAACATTAATAAGATGCTCACCTATTTTTTGGCAGGTTTCTGTAACCTTTGCGCTGTTCGGGACTGATATTAAAACGGCACCATCAACACTACAAGAGATCCCAGATGAAAACTTTTAATTAAGTCGTGAGATCAAACGGTGAAAAGAAAGCTTGTCTCAATAGAACAAACATGAACGACAGCCAAAAACCTACAAGTACCTTATTCAGTGGTACATATTTTCGCGGGTTTTATTTTGGTTTAAAAATTATAATTTAAAAATTTTTTTTTTTTTTTTTTTTTTTTTTTTTTTTTTTTTTTTTTTTTAAAAAAAAAAAACAATTTAAAAAAAAAGTAGTAAGCGCTGGAAGATATGTAGTTTTACCTTTTGGACGCTTTAAGGACTCGAAGATCGACCAACGCCATAACAGAATTCCTTAATACGTCAAGTGAGAGGACTTCATAGAACTTCACATCTCCTGTAGAATCAACATACAATACATACTGTCATAGAGCACCAACCTGCCAGATTTTTGCTTTAGCACAGTTTGGTTTGATAAGAACGTATTACTGAGCAAGTTACGATGACGCATTATCGAAGAGAAGGATGGTTAACGACGAGCGGGTACTTCCTAAGTGGACTACACGGGGAAGCCCCGCCCGAAGGAGTACCTTTTAAGCTGGAATAATGAACTTGAATAACTACAGTGTATAATTCTATGCCATAAATCAAGCTCTAAGAAAAGTGCGTACATGTATGCTTTTTCAAGGACTAAAGGACGAGGGGCGTGAGAAAGCGAACGAAATCTGAAGACGCGTTTACAAATAGGTCAATTAAACATATTTACCATTAAATGACGGAGTTAAATTGACGGGATTAATTCCTTAGATTTTATTAATTGTGGTCTCGAAGGACACTAGTCCCGAGGGTTGTTCCGAGAGCTGTCCCGAGGCATTGGCGTGTCTACTGACTTACCAGTTAGAACAAGCTCTGCTGCCTTGTCCTGAGTTTGCTTTACAATCTCAGCCAGCGGTTTTTCGTGGTTACCATCAGGGTAATTGACAAAAAACTGGCAAGTGATCTAGACGGAAGAAAATGATTTATTTTTAGTTAACATCTCTTTTCTAAGTTAAGTCTCTCTTATCAGAGGGGGCGGCGGAGCGTTTTGGAACGTGGGGTGGCTAAGACTGTCCCAAAAATACTCGACAGGTTTTCATATTTGTAGCAACTTTTCTTCCGCAGCAACTGTTTCAGGTTTCTAGACCGGAGATTCCAAAGATTCTCCGATGTGTTCGAAGGCCAACGAACGTTTCCGAATCGAGTCCGAAGAAACGAAGTTCCAGACCCAAGAAGCGAAGAGGTTGAACTCACTTACGAGACGGAATCTGACAAACCAATTTTACGCTGCGCTCGCAATATTTCGGCACCAAAACGTGGGGGGGGGGGGTGCTACAGCCCCCTGCCCCTCCCCCTGCTCCGCCGCCTATGCTTATGCTACTCACCCAGTATGCTGTCAAAATTGGCCTCCACATATTGGCGCTGAAGCTGACATCTTTCTCTTGAAGTATCACAACTTTACCGTTCCGAACGCTTATCGAGCCATTCTGCTCCAGCAACTCTTTCGTCTCCCGAAAGAATTCGAAAGTCTGAAAAAAAGGAATCTGATTAACGATTTAAGCCATAAGAAATATTTAAAAAATAAGTGAATTCAAATAACTTCACAAATGCATCACCCGTCCTTAGCGAACCTCTAAGTTAAATATCATTCGTTCTTAAAACGTGTTTTTATGCCTCGCTACTCAATTATTCAAGTCTTGTTTGTGATGTAGCAAATTTGCGCACTTGAGCACGATTTAAAAGGGCTGTTTCGAAAAAAACTTGCGTTGTTCTTGCCCAGTGAAAACTGTGTAAAACTCAGTACCGTGTGTGGCAAAATTAAAACTATCGTATAGGCCTGAACGAGCAAAAACCAAGTTTTTACAACACTAAAACAAGTTTTAAAACAAGTTGCACGCAACGTAGCATAGTATAACAAGAGGAAATTTATAGCAGAAAGTTTGTAATGATAACCTCATATTTTTGTTCAGTCACTTGAGGAACCTCTTTCACAAGCAGCTTCGCAAGGAATTGAAAGTCAGCAAACAATTGAACTAAGGAAGAAGAAAAACGTGTATATGGAAAATGCGCTACATAAATGCATTATCATTATCATTACATTTGTGTAAATTAAAACGTTATCTATAGGCAATCTAATTACCGTATTTTCTTCCCCGGTTTTTTGGGCGGCCGCGGTACTTTCAAATTTTTCTCCTTTTGATGGTGTGTTCAGTTAATAAAATGGCAAAGTCAGAGCTCCTGCTCTAAGCTCAGAGGTTTTCACAAGGGACTTTCGACAAGTAACTACAAATGTAAATAGCCTAATTAATTGTAAATATTTTTAACTTTTAATACCTTTAATTTACACGACCACACAAGCTTGTCAGCTTTTATCTACATCGTGTTTTTAAATAAAGGCAACTTTACCTTTTTTACTTTAACTACACTTAACTGCTTAATTTAAACTAAATCTCATTCTTAAACTTAAACTTAAATCTCATTCTTAAACTTAAACTTAAATCTCATTCTGATTTCTTTTTCCATCGTTATCTTCATAAATACGTCAACACTTTACTAAGACGCACGGTTCAACCAAAAAC
Organism: Oculina patagonica; assembly: GCF_052425735.1. NCBI lineage: Eukaryota > Metazoa > Cnidaria > Anthozoa > Scleractinia > Oculinidae > Oculina > Oculina patagonica. The sequence continues at coordinate 35,294,601 of NC_135770.1, forward strand.
CTCCTCAACCCGAAAAAGGCCGGCCTACCCGAGTAGACAGATTGCAACTTGCGTGCGAAGAAAGACGATTGCATTGACTGTTTATTATTAGGTTGGAAGGAAACAACTGCGCTACGTTTGAATCCAATTTTAGTAATACACATATACATCATTTAATTACCAGTAAAAAAAAGAGAGATTGGTAAACTAGTGAAAAATGAAAACGCATTCAACTAACCCAGTTGTTTTTCTGAAGATGGCTGCTTGTTTGCAGCTAAGGAAAACATTCCAGGTCTGAAGAAATCAAACAGAATAACATTCCTCTTGCAGGCCAGCAACATGTGTGTAGCTGCTTCATCTTTGATGTTTGTTGCAGAAGTATCGAGACCCACACTGCTGTTTGTCGCTTTTATGGGAGCACTTTGCCCTCCATTCCTGCTTGCTTTATTGTCTCTGATTTTTACAAATCCATTTTCTGTTTTCTCCAAAGACGATTTTAAGAAATTAATGCTTTCATTGACCACAGTCACATTATCAGAATCACCTAGATGGATAAATTGGTAAAAAATTAGTTTACACAAGAAAGATTTTGAGAAAATTGTTTCAGTTGGTGATTCACCTAAGCCGTGGGAGGTGCGGTGGCCTTATGGTTAGTGCACTGGACTCCGGTCTGAGTTCAAGCCCTGGTCAGGGTCACTGTGTTGTGTTCTTGGGCAAGACACTTTATTTTTATAGTGCCCCTCTCCGCCCAGGCATAATAATGGGTACTGGTGAACTAATGCTTGGGGGTAACCCTGCAATGGACGAGCATCCCATTTAGGGGGGAGTATAAATACTCCTAGTCACTTCATACTACAGAAACCAGGTTAAGCTCCTGCCTGATGGGCCACTAGGCTCCATGCAGGCTTTTTGTACGTCAAACCATATCCTCCAGTTGATGATGCACTTTATTTTCACATTTTTTAAAATACTTGTCTTCTTGATGATGTAAGGAGAATTTAGATAAATTAATCACCACTGTAATCATGCTAAATGTACAATGTTAGGCAAAAAGGAACATTTTTTCCAAACCTGCAGACTTGATTGGAATACTCCACGTATGACATAACTCTTTCAGCCAGGTAAATTGTTCTACCAATTTATCTGCAATGTTTTGCAATAGTAACAAATAAATACAATAATTATTATCTATTATGTAACGCAGAGCAGAGATCACTCTTTTGTGAATCTACTTAGCTTCAAGATTTTTGTTAAAAAAGTAAAATTGATGTAATGTGGCATTTTGGCTATCAGGGCGTAGCTAGCATAGGCCCGTAGGCCCGGGCCCAAATTTTAGCCCGCGACGTGAGGCAGGCCGCACTCAAGAGAAAAGAAAGAAGGAGTAACAACCTTCGCGAGGGCCAAGCAAGAGAACCGGAGACCAAAGTAGCCAAGTGAAGGGATGTGCCGTAAAGACAAGTGCGAAAGGGAGTGAAAGGCCCACGAAAAAATGAAAAAGCAGGGGACAGCAAGAGGGCGACGGAGGATGCCCCGACCACCCCCCCCCCCCCGCACCCCCACAAAGCGGCGGCCACAACCGGAAAGCTGGCTACGCCCCTGGCTATTATTCACTTGTAGAAAACTTGAGCTTGTAGCTCCATGTTAAAAAGTTTATCTTGGAAGACTCATAATTTTTCAAATTTCTCTACACGATCAAATGAGAGTACAGACCACTGATAATTAATGTGTTCAATCTGTTACCACATCAGCACCCTTTCACTCACACCAAACATACCAAAATGCAGTCCTTGGAAGTTTTGTAGCATTATTGAAGCCACAAGGACACTTGAAGAACTGATCATTCCTGCTTGAAGATCACAGAGGACTTTGTAACCAAGAGACTTGACGACTTTCTTCTCTTCTTCAGACAAAAAATGGAATAAATGCCTGATAGAGAAACAACGTTGAGTGTTTGTTAATAGTAAGAGTGCCTCACCAGGCTAGGGTATGATGGTACCAGTATAAGCTATTTGAGATGATTATGGTATCCCGTAAACTTGCAATCAAAAAGTTGTCTGTACTTTTTTTGGACCACTCATAAGTCACAATGGCATTAAATTTGGATTCTTCACTTGGTACTATAAAATTATAAATATTTTCTTGCCTCAAAGGTCCTCAATGGGTGCAAAGTGACTCTGCACATACCGGTAGCTGTCTGCATGCATTACGTGCCTACAATGTGAGCCAATAATTTACTGGAGGTGTTTCATATTCAACCAGCTCCCCTTTAAGTATCTTTTTGTAAGCATGTGATGAAAAGATAATTAAAAAATAACCAGCTTGAGCTTAACCACTGGTACGTACAACAGCCCTGTCACCAGCCCCGCAGAAAAAAGATAGTGATCACAGTAACAAATAATCAATGTTACCGGGTTATTATCCATGACAAAACCCTGTGTTTTTTAACGTTGTGCGAGACACTCCTTAAATTTACCTTGGTATAGATGCATTCTCCGCTCTATTGAGCCTCCCTTCTGTGAATCTGCTTAGTGGTGTGAGCTCTCCAAGGTGAATATGGATACTTCCATAGTCCTCTGTCAGCACAGATCTGCTTTTGATTAAACCCTATCAGAAAATAAAAAACAAAAAATATAAACAAGACAGACTATGAATTATCACAACGTAGAATATTTATTGAAATAACCCTCTTAAATTCCAGGACTATTACTTTAGGACAGAAAGGAAGGGGGAGGAGCAAAAAATTTTTGGTGAGAGCAAAACTTTGCCCCACCCACAACACAACCCTGATTGCAGAATACCACTTGGAAGACGGTTGGTTATTAAAATTAAAAAAAAAAATTCCAAGAAAAAAAAGGGGGATGTGGCACCTTTACCCCTCCCCCCCCCCAAAAAAAAAAAAAAATCTGGCCCATAGGCAGGGATATTTACTATGGATTTTAAACCCAAAACTTTTGATAGAAAAACAAATCATTTAGGGGGCTGAAAAAGTTTATTAACCTAAAAAAATTATTAGCCTTCCTAAAACAATTAAGTGGTAGCCCTGAAATGGGGCATCAATAATAACTTTTGAAATAGGACTGAAGGAATCTCCCATATCAATAAATTAAAGTGACAACAATTCCACAAGAGTATCGTAACAAAATCTTCCCCTGGGTTGAACACACTGCATTACAAAATCAGTGGACTCACTCTTAGAGATTCCTTTGGTTTGGGTATTCCCAGCAGCTCATATGCACAAAGTGATTCTTCTGGTATTCTGTCATAACTAATGCTGATTGGACAGATCAGAACATCTGGCACCCGAGCATTGGTGTACAAGTCAACAACCATGGAAAGGACACCTGGTAAACAATATATTCTAAAATCAGCTTGGCAATTACATGTCAAGTCAAAAAGCAGTAGGATAAATATCAATAGCGATTCTCTTTGGGTTGTTTTGATTGTTTGGTTCAAGAAAATATCCATGGATACCCACCCCATGGAAGGTGTTTGGAAATTCGAACAGGGTGGGCAGTATCAAGATCCAAATTTTTTTAAAGGAAAGTATGGGGCTTAATTGGAATTTCCAAAGGTGTGGGGGGGATTCAAACCAAAAAACCTTTTGTCAGAGGGGAATGGATATTTTCTGGAACAACACATTATTTATTAAGGATAATAATTATTAAAATGTATATTTAAAAAATAGCCCAGTACCCTCCCTACTTCATGTTTGCATGTGACTCATGTGTGCTCAAAAAGGAAACAACGGCTACAAACGTGACTCCAAACAAGCACCACAGTGACAGATAAGCTTACTCAAGCTTACAAAATGAGAAATAAGGATTCGCAACCTGGTCAGCCTATCAAACATGTCGACACATGACTATCAGCCAAGTCCTTAGGCACACTCTTGTTTTGTTCCCAGGTTGATAAGCACAAGTCCCAAAAGTGTTCTTCAGTGAAGTCTTTAAGACATAAGATCCTGATTAATTAGTCAGTCAGGCTGGGTCAGGTTTCAAGGGAGAAGATTAGGCCTTGGTCCAGCTGCCCCATCAGCTCCCTGCAATAGACGGCAAAACAGTCGTTTTTTCTCTAAAGTCGTTGAAAAGTTGTTGAAGCGCTGATTGTCTCGCAAGCTTCGCACGCCCACATTTTAGTATCCTTTAGCGCCTCTACCCAGCCTCACTCACAGATTTGACTTTGGCTCCAGACCTCTCGCTGACCGAGCACGTTCCCAAAAGATATGACTGTTTTGCAGTCTATTACTGCCTATGATTTCATAAAAAATAAACAAACACCTACCAAGTTTTGGTTGCAGAAACTTTCCCGTTCTACTTCTTGTTCCTTCCAAAAAGAATTCTAGAGGCTGATCACCATTCTGAAGTTGATTCTGAATGTATTCTGTAAACACAACCCAGTACAGTGGGTCAGTCATGAAAGAGCGGCGCATGTAAAATGCTCCACTGTTCCTAAACAAGGTCCGGACAACCCGCATGTTCATGAAATCTGCTGCAGCTGCAATAAACGGCAGTGGAATATCCATGGTAAAACAGATGAAGGACACAAGAAGAAAGTCCATGTAGCTTCGATGTGATGGAATAAAGACCACAGGGTTGTTCTTGGCGGCGTCCCTTAACTGGACAAAATTATTAATCACAAGGATGAGTGTGCTCCAATAAAAAGGGTTATGTTTATATGTGGCAAAAATTACGTTTTGTTGAAATTACATACCCTCTCCAGGCCTTCTCTGTTAATGAGAACTCTACGGAAGAGTGTGCAAAGAATTTTACGCAGCATCAATGCCATAACTCTTATGCTTCTAAGATTAAAGTTATGACCCATTTCTTCTAGAATTGCTTTCACTTCATCTGTAATGCTATCAACAGTTGCATTCTTTTCTTCAGCAGTCTGCAAATAAATGATGAAAGGGTTAAAATTAACTGTACTTCCAAATTAAATCCAATAAGCCAAAGTCATTGAATAAAAAAAGCAATTAGCCTAGCTCCCAGGAGTCTCCTGTAGCTCATTACTCTGGGTGCCAGATGCTTATTTTTGATTTTTGCGGTGACAGTGAGTGAGTGGCCAAGCTGTGATCATGCACAAGCGAAAAAAAACCCTGCTCTCTCCCGATTGCAGCTCATTGTCACAGCAAAGCAAAACAAAAAACCTCTGGCACCCAGGGTAGTAGCTCATTGTTAGAGCAAACAAACAGTTTGCAGCTCATTGGTTTGACTACTGCGGGAAGAACTCAAAGTTTTTTTTTTCAAGAAGCTCAGCATGTGTGTCACTAACTGATCAGCATCTTGCTCAAGAATAGCAACTTGAATAACTGGCATGGTTACTGTTATCACGCTATCTTCCTTTCTAAGTATAGCAATTTTTTTACCATGCCACTCTGTCGACTATACAGCTTGCTATTGCTTAGCCTGTGTGCAACTGACCAATAGGAGACAGCTGCATGCAGGCTATCTGTTGCCTCCCCCCCCCAAAAAACAACAACAACAATACCCTGCAAGCGGACAGGTTGATCTGAACCTGAATCTGGAAGAAGCTGTCCAACCCATACAAAACATTCACTGAGAAATTTTCACAACTTTCCAACAAAAACAAGCTCAAATAAAATAGTATGTTAAAAGAGTTACTTGACTGAGTATAATTAGGTAAGGCTGGATAAGGAAATATTTGGCTCTTGGAAATTGTGCACAAAGTTGGCCGTGCTCAGTATGTAGTATGTCATAACCTCAGTCCAGTCAAACATTTTCTCATCCCAGCCCTCCCCGTAAGTAAATAAGCTGCTAATATTTACTTATTTGCTAAGTTAATTATCCAAAGCCAAAAGGTCCAAAAGATGGTATGAAACATATTTTTTCTCCCCCCTTTTTTTTTTTTTTTTTTCCACAAAAAAATCATAAAAAAAATTATTTTATAGTCACAGGAATAAAGCAAGAAAATCTCAAAGTTTATTTCAGTATTATATCAAAGATATGCCCAAGTCCTAGCAAGGTTTTATCTATTTATAGAAAGTCTAACAGCTGTTTCATCCTTCCCTTTAGATAAGCTTACATTTTTATTTTAAAAACTTCGGGTCACAAAATCAAAACTCCAGGTAAATTTGATAATTAGCATGATACATTACCTTTTCAATGATATGCTGGACACGTCTGGAGTTCAGAACATCGGATTTAATCTGCTGAGGCGTTCTATTTTGGGCGAATTTGTAGCCTTGAGGAGCATAACGCTTCATACTCCACAAAACATCGCTCCATCCTCCCTCTTTTAACAAATCCAGATCGAAGGGCTCCATGGCTGAACGTAAACAATTAGCTGACGGTACTCACATAATCGTTCATTTTGTACTAAGTAAATTATATCTTGTATCCGGAAATGATAATTGAAGTTCTGTCGAAAGAGGAACTGATCAGAACTTCGAATTCGACGAACTGTGCAGCTTGCGCAAGTTTTTTCCACGCATTGTGCATGTGTGCTACTATTGTTTTCGAGAGATCGGATGATCTCCGACTGGAAATACACACCGTCACCGTGGACTGGACTGCGGACTGTAGACTGAAGAAATGAACGCTTAGACCTTTAGCCCTGACTTTTATAACACGAGAAGCACGCAGATTTCTACACTGCGTAGTTGCTAGGGCTTGCAGTATTTTTTCCACAGAATTGTGATATTAAAGGAGTGTTGATACACAGGAATGGCGATGGCAGAGTCTTTGGCGAGTCGAGAACGATATCAGAGGGGATTGGGGCGGGAGCATTTTATGTTACTTTTTTTGTACGGTTGTTTCTTATAAGAACTAGGTGAAAAATGACTTCTATTCGCAGGCTGAAGGAGAGCAACTACCACGATTGCTTATGCTAGGAGAGAAAACAGCAAACGCGACGGAGAAACAAATTTATGAAATGACAGGTGAAAATATGGATATTGCTTGCAACGCCCCCTTCCCTCCCACCCCTCCCCAAATGCTTGGATGAACAAACAGCTCATCGGTTATAGCTGGTCAGCAGTAGCGCGTTGAAATAAACAACATGGCGGACTTGACGGATCACATTGGTCCTTTTGTAAGTTTCAGTACGATTACTCGTTTTAGAGGAATTATTTCGTGTTTGGTTCTTTCAATGGCATATGTTGGAAGCTTGTATGTTTTGAAATCTCCATATCCCAGGTAAATGAAATTTGAATGCTTATCGTGAGCGCAAATTTAATATTCTGACCATCTGGGTCAAGTCAATTGAAATCAACCTGCCGCGGTTTGTGGGTTTGGTATTTTGTCAATTGAATATATGAACTTTTTGAGTTCATAGAAATTTTTTATGACTTTATTTTCTGGGTGATCGAATTAAATCAAACTAAAAAATTTTACATTGTCACAACTGATGGATCGAGTTTGATTAAGCTTATAGTTTCCGAACAATTTTATTTTCAGGAATGATTCGATAAAAATGTCTCGACTGGATTTGATTGCTCAAAATGTTTTGTGAGTTTAACTGCGATTTCAGTTACTGAAATCAATCAAAATTACATCCATGGACCGAATTTGATTGGAATTTAGTTCAGTTTTGTTCGTTTGACTGTTCTGGGTTCATAAAATGGTCACATCACGAAATCCATTGTTTTAGTTGGCTACCCCCTGGAAAAATAAAAATTTAACTAGTTATAATCAGAGATTAGGGGAGTGCATTCGACCCAAGATAGGTACCCAAGATAAGGTTAGCAAACGTAAACCGAGTTACGCGTCTGTTTATATCGTCATACAAATTTGAAATGACCATGCGCGCAACATAAAGCGCGCGTCCAATATTAAACTATCAGCGAAACAATCTCAATCCAACAGCGCACGAGGAAGCACAGCAATTTTTTTACTACTGCTGAAGGGAGCACTGGCGAAACGTTTAGTTTTCAGTACAACTTCACGAGGTAAACTCGAAAACGCAAACCGAAGAAGATCGTTAGATCAAATCAACTTCGTTCCCAGGGTCTCTCGGGACGAAACTGTGATGTCAATAATTAGTCAACCTGCCACGTACCAAGATACATAGAACGACTTTCGTTTGCGCGTTCACAGGACAACCGCGGGATCAACCACTGATCAACGTCGAACGCAAAAATTGTTTAGAGCCTAGCGGCGCGGTATCGGCTTAATTGAATTGTTTTTGCGTGCGCTGTCTTTGCAGCTCAGTGTCATTGTTGACGTTGTTGTGACGCAATTAATTGCTTTCTAATGTCTTCTCACATGAGATCGAGGCCAACCTGCCACATACCGACATACATAGATAGACACATAGAATGACTTTCGCTTGCGCGTTCACAGGACAACCGCAGGACCACAGGTCACCATAAGATTAGGATGCATTCTCCTACCGTCGAACGCAATAATAATAATGATGATGATAATGACAATAATAATAATAATAATAATAATATTTTTTTAAATTTTTTTTTAATAATTAAAAAACTTTATTGAGTACTTTTCATACAAACTTGAATCTTAGGTGTATCTGGTTCATTCTCGTCCCCATAGCCGAGGCCCTGTTAGGGGGGGTCTTCATGTCCCCCGTCTGAATTTCGAATCTTTTCATGTCGCAATTTCAAAAGGCTCGCATGTCGCTGTCGGAATTTCGAATTCATCCATAGCCACTCATAATATCAGAAATGTTTGAGTCCGGAGTGCATAACCTAAAAAAATGCGTTCTCGTAATTCTTTTGCCAAAATATTCCCTATTCTTGGATCTCTCAATTTGATCTGTTGGCACAGACGAAGGAGACACCTTCCTAGGGGAGTCTGGGGACATGCTCCCCCAGAAAAATTTGAAAAAATTGAAGTAGCTAAGACATGTTTTCCTTTATTCTGAGCCGATACAAGAGAACATGGAGTGAATTATTTTCAGAATGATGGATCATTATGTAGTTACTTAACTTGTCTAAATTAAGCAGCCTAAAAAATGAACTGTTAGAGCGTAAGATTGCAGTCGTTCAATGCACCGAGAAGGGATGGTCTTTACAAGGTCAGGCTATTTTGCCTACAAGCCACTTTAAAATGCGCCAATGTCGCTGTCGATTTTGCTCTTTTCTTTGTCGCTGTCGTTATTTCACAGGAGCATCTTGTCGTTCGTCGTCATTTCAGCTCCTTCATGTCGCCGTTTCAGGGCCGTGTCGCCTGTCGGAATTTACCCTAACAGGGCCTCATAGCCCTTTCGTTTCTCTTAGCCGGCTGAGCCTTGGCACGAGGAAACGAAGGGCTCTGGGGACACAGGATATCCAGTCCTAGATTCTAGGACTTCCGGTCTTCATGTATGCAGTCATGAAGTTTTAAAAGTATGTATGAGAGAGTCGTTACGTTTTCGACTTCCGTTTAGGAATTCTTTGTTTCAAACAGCCAATCAAAAAAATTCGAATTAATTCAAAAATCCTATGTCCCCAGAGCCCTCCGTTTTCTCATGCCAATCCGGCAGAGAGAAACGAAAGGGCTATGGGGACGAGAATGTATAATAATAATAATAATAATAATAATAATAATAATAATAATAATAATAATAATAATAATAATAATAATAATAATAATAAATAATATTTTAAGAGGAGGCCTCCAATCACCTAGGGGGTGGTTTTCAGGAGGGTCCTCTGAGAAAATAAATGTTAAACATTAAAATACATTAAAATCTAAAATACAATAAAAAGACAAAACCTATGTTGTATGCTAACTAAGATTAAAAACTAGGACAAGAATTAAAATAGTACTAACTAAGGTTAAAAATGGGAATAAAAAAGTATTAAAATCTAAAGGGAAGTACAAATGTCACAGATCTAAAATAAAAAAAAAAAAGAAAATAAAAAGAAAATATACAAATTTAATAATGATTATAATAATAATAATAATAATAATAATAATAATAATTATAATAATAATAATAATTATAATAATTATAATAATTAATAATAATAATAATTTTTTAACTTCATTTTATTATTGTTGATTATTTTCAGAGATCACCCTAAGACTATCAGGCAGCGATTCAGAAGTGTGTTTGTCATATCTCTGTTGGCACCTTTATATGTTTGGCTTTGGGCAGATGGAACATCAGATCACAATGTAAGTACATCTTTTGTAAAAACTGCTCAAAATTGATACATGTCCATGTACTGTCAGATAACACCAAAGGGAGCAAAAGTAAAGTCACCAACATAATCCATTACTTGCCAATGTCTGATGAAGCACTGCCCCCCCCCCAAAAAAAAAAAAAAAAATAAAAAAAACAAAAACAAAACAAAACAAGATCAATTCACAGTGTCGTAGCAGCAAAATGGGTAACTGTGCAACAAGAATCGGCATAATTTTTTTTAAGAAAGTTGAACTTATGTCTACTTTGCACAACATTTTGCTGCAACTTGCAGCATGGGTGGTAGTATACATAGTATACCTGCCAAGTTTTTCTGGGTCAAAAGCGTGACATTTTTATCCTGAGAGTGCCAGGATTTCCGAAGTTGATACAAAAATGTCCGAAGTTTTCCGAAGATGTCCGAAGTATTCCGAAGACATTCTGAACATATCCTGATCCCAGTGCGTGGGCGTGTTTTGCCAAACACGACTTCATTCTCAATGTTTTTCTTGTCAAAACTCTAAGATTTCATGGGAAAGTATCATCATTTACTCATTTTACACGGAGTTTTCGTTTCTTTCATTGGTTTAAGTTTACATTTTTTGGAAAGTGTGTCGGTTATGGTTATTATAACTCAAATCATCTTCTTCGTGACCCCTCAGTTTGATTCAGTTGCAATCAGCTTTTCTATAGCTTGAACGATTGCGCGCAGTGGAACCAATTTAAGACCTTGAAACGAGGCTGTGATACGGTTACAAATGTAATGAAGCTAATGCTTTTGACTCAAATGGTAAGTTTTCAGGGCTAGCTCAAAACGTTCAACAAAATGTTTTAACCCATTCATCCGTAAATGTTTCACACGCTTTTATATAACTTTCAAGTGGGGGAAAACAATGTTAATTGCCTCCCAAAAATACTTTTATTTTTGCTGAACTAAAGTGAATAAAAAAATATATTTCCGAAGAAAAAGGATCCAGGGCAAGCAAGCAGGCAAGGTTTGTACACAACTATTTCAACGCACGTTTTGTTGTCCATTTTATATGCCTGTTTATTCGGCTTTCAACCCATTCCATTTTTTTTTCGGGCAATGAGGTCTCCGCCCCCCCCCCCCCCCAGGTCTGAAGGTGCCCGTACGCCTATGCCCGTATTATTGGGCAATATAAACCCATTGACTCCTGAAGTTTTTCTGAAAACACCATTTTTAGACATTTTTGACATTTTCTGATCAGTTGTGAACTAAATTAGATCCAAACCACTCAAAACATTTTAATTTAGCTCAGGCATGCACACAACTCAAAATTTTGAAACTGACCAATGATTCATTTTAATAACAACGATCATAATGTTCATAATAATTGCATGTAATCAGTTTGTTTTGCTTTTTAGGTTCTTTCACTCTGGAAATACCTGGGAATTCGTCTGGAAAATATACTCATTGCAACTCTATTTCCTTTGATATTGACTGTGGTAAGGGGAAATATTTAAATTTAAAAAATTATTAGTTATGATACAATTTAATAAAATTAATATTAATAATATAATGTTACAATATTATAAAAATCTTCCTTTTTACAATGTAAAGCTATAACTTCTTGAAGTAAAAAAAAATCATTTGTTTTCCAGCTGATCACATTGATGTTATTTTCTTTAGGTTTTGTTCCTTGGACCAATCATACTTTTGTATTTCAGTGGAGAGTCTGTGAACGTAAAAGGTAACTAAAATTGATATTACAATAGTATAGTTTTGCTTCAATGTCATGGAAGGAACAGGAATTATAATAAATTATTATGATTATTTTATAACAGATTTAAGGCAATGTACAGTTGAATCCCGATAATTTGAACCCTTAGTAACTCGAACTCCCGCTAACTCGACCCTTTTTCGATTCCCCTTCAGGCCATTTTCTTACTAATTTTACCCTCGATAACCTCGAACTCCCGATATTTCGAACCTTTTTCGATTTCCCTTGAAGGTTCGAGTTATCGGGTTTCGACTGTACATTTAATTACTGTCAAATTAACATCATTTAATGATGTTACCAGCATTGTCAATGACTCACGATCATTTTTTTTTAACTGGCCAGCTTGTGATACAATAGTTGCATAATAACAGTTAGTATATAATGATAACTTTCAGTTGAATGCAAGTTTTGTTTTTTCTTGGTTTTTTAGAATACCCATCTAGTTGGGTTAATTCCATTAGTTTGCGGAATTACCTTGTGGTAAGGCGTTTTTTCTTTTTCTTTTTTTATCCATATAGTTTGAGGGATTAAATATTCTTCAAATTAGCAATAAAATAAAATGCTATGAAATAAGAGATTCAATAAAAAACCTTGGAAAAATTTAAATCCCAGATAATTAGTTGGCCTTTGAACAATTTAAGTAAACAATGAAGTATAGCTAAGGCAGTTGCTGGAAAAACCTGGCTAATGACGGAGTTTTCCTGTAATAGAGAAGCATTTCATCTGGGTGGGGAGTACAGTTGGATCCCAATAATATGTCAACAGACATTGTATATACAGCTGTAGGTACCACATAAAGGTGCATTCATTTCGGGAGTCACTGAACTTATATTAAAAAGGTGCGAGGTTATAATTCACATTTTTCCTGATTGTGTGCTCTGTGAGTATTGAAGACTGGTAATGCATTAACTTTTTTCCAAATCAAATTGTTCCCTTTTCGTATTTTTATAGGCTCCCCTTACTGAAGAGTTTGTGTACAGAGCCTGTCTTGTACCAATGCTTGTTCCAGGATTTGGAACTCTGCTACCAATATTTATATGTCCATTATTCTTTGGAGTAGGTAAGGTGTCAGTACCAAGTACAGGCAATTTATTTATAATAAAAACCTCTCACTCTCAAAATCCTCTGTGTAGTGTTCCCAACTCTCGTAAACTCATGTTAATGTTTAATCATAGCTTAAGTTTTATCAAAATGTAATAATTTTCTCCCTTGGAATTATAATTATAATAGTTAATAATGCCTGCGTTGGTATTTTTTTGTCAGCTCATATTCACCATGTCATTGAAAGATTACAGCTTGGGGAAAACCCTAAAGATGTATGGTTTAGTGCAAGTAAGTAGCAGCAATCTGATGGACACCTTTGAATAGTATTTCATCCAGGGGGGTGTAGCAATGATAGTAGCCATTTTGCTTTAAGCTACGGACCCGGGGGGGGGGTACTCAAAAAGTTTTATACGGGGAGGCTCCGCCCCAAGTTCTAACCCCTTACCCTTTTATATACCATTTTTGACAGAAATTGTACCCCTTTCGTATACCTTTAACTGAAAAAAGGTACCCCTTTCATATACCTAAGAGACATGGCTGGACTTAAAATAGGACGTTTTCTTGTCATTTTTATGTAGCGCTTAATAAGTTAAAATAATACAGCCATAAATTGCGTCTGTTCGAAATATTTTAATTAAAGGCCCTTTTAAATAGCCAAATGACAGATTTCCATACCCTTTCATATACTTAAACTCGTGAAATCCCTACCCTTTTATATACCTGAAGCCTGAAAAAGGTACCCCTTTCGGGCGGAGCCTCCCCGTATAGGCCATTATAGGGAGTACCCCCCCCGGGGCTACGGAAACCTGAAAACTGTGTTTAGTAACTTGTTCCAAAGGAAAATCTTATCATACCCACTTAACGTATTAGTAGCTTTTTAAATCCATTGAACATTATGGAAGAACTTCATTTCAGTTGGCCACTTTTGTGTTTATCCCTGTTGTTTTATATTTAGTCTTTCAGTTTGGTTACACAACCGTTTTTGGAGGCTATACAGCCTTCTTGTTTTTAAGAACTGGTAAGTTTCATACTTTTTGTGATTTTGCTTGTTGATCGCAAATTATACAGTCAGTCAGTCAGTCAGTCAGTCAGTCAGTCAGTCAGTCAGTCAGTCAGTCAGTCAGTCAGTCTGTCAGTCAGTCAGTCAGTCAGTCAGTCTGTCTGTCTGTCTGTCTGTCTGTCTGCCTTCCTCCTTCCCGCCTGGTCTATCTGTTCATCTGTCTGTTCGTTCGCCTCTATGTCTTTCTGTTTGTTTTTCTGCCTTCGGCTTGCCTCATTGACAGTCCATCAGTACATGTATGTGCCTATCTGTCTTTCCGTCTATTTGTCACTGTCTGTAAATCAGTCTGTCTGTCTCTTTATTCCTCCTTAAGTATATATTTTTTTCTGTTTCCACTGTAGGTCATCTAATTGGTCCAGTACTGTGCCATAGTTTTTGTAATTTCATGGGATTTCCTCCTATTGATCAAGTGCCGAGCTCAAAGTATCCACGGCGTAAGTTTTAGCGCCCGGGGCGCTTATTTACTTTTGGCACCTCAAGGGAGGGCGCTTATTCGAGACAGGGCGCTTATTTAATTTTTTGAGAAACAACCAAATGTTCGAAACAAAACTTTAGTAAATATTATTAAAATAATGACAATAACAGAAACTGTAACAGTAACAAATTGTTGAAAGTTCAGTTACTTTAAAAAGAATCGTTCATTTTAGCAGTAAATATATACATGTACGGTACGGTGAATGTTCATGAGTTTATCTATTCCACGTCGATGACTTAGATTCAGTAGGGGCAGTTATCCACAAAAGGGGCGCTTATAAGAATGGGGGCGCTTATTGGAATAGGGGCGCTTATTGACAAAAACACATTCGAAGGGGGGCGCTTATTGGAATAGGGGCGCTTATTTGAAGGAGGGCGCTAAATCGAATCATTACGGTACTTCTCTATTTTGAAAAATAGTCTGAAAAACAAAGCACCAGTTGGGATCTAATCTCCTTGATTTGCATCAAAAATGTAACGTAGATCCTTCTCGGTTGCTAGGCTCTCTCTTCAGTCATAACGGTGGTAAGGGGCCTAGGGACGAAGAAAGAACGGACACGCAGAAATCAATCGTTGGGGATTTTCTAATGTTTTAATTGTCGCAATTCTCGTGGATTACAGCCGAAGAGTATTGGAAACTTAGTAAGGACCATAAATTCTTTTCCCCCAACTTGTTTACTTTTGCGGGGGCGTGTCGCACCAAGTTGAACTCGTTTTTACTTCGCGCAACGCGTTGTCGCAACTAACTTGCAACGAGGATGATAATACAATTTAGTAGAAACTCAGCTGTGTTCTATTAGAAATCTGCGAATCTAATTCGCTGATAGAATTAGCGGTAAATTTTCTTGATTTTTGTCTTCAAAGTGCACAATATTGTAGGTTTTGGACTGCAATCCTTTAGAGTTTCTACTAAAACAATTAGACTACTCGCCCTCGTTTTCTATGAGCAAAAAGTCAACTCGGCTGCGCCTCGTTGACTTTTTGCTCATAGAAAACTCGGGCTCGTAGTCTAATTGTTAAGTAACAAAGAAACTTCCGTCACAAGAAAGTGTTAAATTTTGCTCGAGCAATGACTGGAACGCTTATCGTTGTCTTCGTAATTTGGTGACTCCGTGCATAAAGCCGCCGGGCTAGGCACACACTGACACACTAGGGTACTAGTCGCAGGGACTTATCCCTTAGAGTGTAGACACTAGAAAATTGACCGATTTGGTCCCTGCGACTAGTCCCAGAAATCAAACCAGCTTAATTCGTGGGACTAGTCGCAATGGTCCCTGCGACTAGACTTTCGATGCAAAATACGTGTACACACTAGGGGACTGATCCCCGAAGCAAGTCCCTGCGACTAGTCCCCTATAGTGTGTGCCGAACTTAAGGCAAGCAAAGAAACATTATTATTCCAATCTGATTGAAGATAATAGGAGCGATTCTAGAAAGTTGTGGAAAGCCAACAAATCCGCGGTCTCTGCGAATGTCTGTATCAACCAGGTTTAGTTTAAAATTGTCAAAACTTAGAGAGGCCTTTTTATATTCATCATATTTTATTTTCTCTAATCAAAGTAAATTGTAAATTATCTAATTCATATTTTACTTTTTAACATTGTCAGCGCCTTTGAACTTATGGAAATGGAGCTATATAAATGATTATTATTATTATTTTTTAGTCCCTGGTAATTGATGGAAATGTTGCTTACGGTGTTTGTCGCCTCCTTCGTTTTGCATGTTGTAGATCCTATAATCTGAAGAAAAGATTGAATCTTATTCTAGCCTCCAGTCGAAAGAGATAAAGTTTTAATTACGTTTTCTTTTGTTCGCCGATGGTTTAAGGGTCTGGATAGGGTGCTTGAATCTCAGTTACCGTAAATTTTCGGCGATTTCCCAGCTGCCATCAGTTAAAATTTCAGTCCATTTCTAAGCTATCAGTAATTTTTGCAAATCTCAGATATCAGTTAAAAAACTCGTCATTTTTCAGCTGACAGTTAAAATCTTGACCAATTCTCTACTATCAGTTATAAAACCCCAACCAGACTCTTTGGTTTTTGTATTGGACTCCGGTTGAAGCAGTCCGGGTTCGAGCCCTGGCGGGATCATTGTGTTTGTGTTCTTGAGCAAGACACTTCACTCCCACAGTGCCTCTCTCCACTCGGAGCATAAATGGGTACCGCAACCAAATGATGGGGACTGGGGGAGGAGGAGGGGGGGGGGTATCCTGCGATTGGTTTGCGGAGATAAGCTGCCAGTGCCGGCACCCATGAGCCATGTGGCTTCCCCCCGATACTAAACGCTGGAACAGTTTTAATTTTAAATCTTTTGTTTGTTTGTTTGTTTGTTTCTTGCAGTTATAAGCGTTTCATTCGTGGTCGGACTTGTGTTGTTTCTGGTTCTCGCTGTACCGCTTACAAACCCATCTTGGTATAACTCCGTGTATTATTAACATCAAGGGATGTGAAGCAATGGCTCCCTTAGCAAGTCAGTTTTTAGAACGCCAAGCCACAGAACCCATGGGCATGGCATCAATTGAATTCACAATTATTCACAAATGTTAAATTTTTAGGAATTTTCCAGATAATACAATTCTCCCAAAACTTTGTTGAAAATATATGGACCTCTGAACTGTCTAAGCCTGTCTTAAAGAAAAGGAAATAATTGTCAATCAATGAATGTTATTTTTTTCTGCTTATAACTGGATAAGATTTTTGAAGTAAATATTTTTTGATATTTGAAATATTTAAAAAGACAAAACCGCATCGTGGCAATCCAGACACTTGCACATGCAGACAGAATAGTAAGCTGTTCTTGTTATTTGTAAGAATTGAGAAGTAAATATTGACACTGGAAATATTTAATAAATCATGCAATGGATCAACTTTTTTTGTGTCTTGCTCTTACTCGGTTGTCTATTAAAGTGGCTTTGCTTGGCTTTTAACCACCACATGATTGCACAGTAACAGTCAAACGTAACCACGACACACTCATGGGTTTTCGTTTCCTTGAACTTTGTAAGGATCTGAAACGTAATGCAAACACATTTGGACGTTGTGTAAAAGTTATAAAAAATAAAGTCACAAACCAAAATACGAGGCTGGGTACCAATATTAATTAGGTCAGATTTGGCCGAATGTAGAGGACTTCATAAATTTGAGACGCTTGCATTTGGTAGGGGCGGCATTTTGGAACGTTTGCATTTGCATTTGTTTTTGTTTCCCCTGAAGAAGGCAGCATTGCCGAAACGTCGGGAAAAGTATTTTGACTACAGCGTAGTATTTACCTATTTTGTCATTCATATATTTTGGAACGTTTAACGGCTAGACTACATACGCAACAGGCGTAACATTAAACGTTTTTTCAACATTTTATTCTTAACACTTACAAACAAAAATGGTTAATGTCTATGTGGCCCCAAGCCTCATATATGAATGTCTTTAGGTCAGTGGAGGAAACATTTACACAGCGTTCCAATGAGAAAATGATGCAAGTACAGGCAGTTGCTGATGTTCAGTCGCTGAATAGTTTTAAAAGGCGGATTCGCCGTGTCAGCAACGCCCCTGATTACAAACGATAATCGTGGATTCAGACTTCGATGACATTATTTTTCCCTCGACTTGTGACATGCCAACTGCACTTTCACATGTCGTGGCGGGTATTCAGAATGATAAACATACATAGCTTGGGCGAGCGACTGTGAAACGTCTAGCACACGAGCTTGAAATTCTTAAGGAAGAGCCTCAGTGAACGCGGATATATACTATATTGTGTGAACTGTGTTTCTTTAAGGTGGCCGAAATAGCAGTTACCACAAGACAGATTCTACTGTATTGACACTCTGGTAATATCACGCCCAGTTTTCTTTGTATGTATTTGGACAACACAGCACTGTCTGATAACAGAAAATCACCCGACGAATGTTTCTGGTAGATGACTCTAGCCTGTGATTTAACCGTAAAAATCAAAGTCGTCATCCTCCTGATCCATGCCCCCGGTACTCAGCTGTAGATCAACTTCCGATTCCGTGTCAGAAGCATTCCAAAAATCTACAAAGAAAAACAGAAATCGGCGTTGATCTAAAAGTACAAAGCAGATAAACCAGCCTGAGCCACAAAAATCTACAAAGCAAAACAGAAATCAGTGTTGATCTAAAGGTACAAAGCAGATGAACCTGTCTGAGTCACAGTAATTTTTGGTAATGAGATCACTAAACATATTGCAGTGACCGGGTGGGAAATGTAAACGCACGAGAAACTGTAAACGCGCTTTCTTACAAGTCTATGTGTTACTCAAACTTGATCAGTGATGTTATTTTCCCATAGTGAGTTGCCATTCTGTGGGTGTTTCAAAAGGCACGTTTTGAGGTGAAAACCTCAAAATGGGAGAAAAAATGCTTTCAATGTATTCTATTCCCAAGAGCTAGCCAAATTCTCTAGATAAATAAAAGAAATGTTTGGCAACAAAACAACATTGCTACACAAAAATCCCATTCATTCAAATACTTCCGCAAATCGGACAGCATGAGGTCCAGTGAGCTTGTCCAATTTAAAAATTATTGGATTCAAAGAATTCCAAGGGCTGCCAAACTGGATGAGGCCGTAATAATCATCGGAATTCTTTAAATCCAATTATTTCTAAATCGGACGTCATGTAATCCTATTTCATATGATAAGCCCGGGGCTTAAAGGGTCGTTACCTGTTCGCTTAGCTTTGGAGTCATTTGCGGACTTGGGTTCGCTCTTGTCGTTCTCCTTGTCTTGTTTATTTTTCTGCTCGTTGTGTTCTAGAGCGGTGGGTGTATATCCAACAACGCCATCTGGGGACAATGGTGGCGACACTATTGATTCGGAATCTGAAATGTCAGATTTGATAGATTTCAGCGAGGACCCTCCCCAGCTATCCACTAACTCTTTCTCAGCTTTTGCCTTCCGCCCCAGTCTCAAACAGAGAAAGTTTTGGTTTCTGTTTCCCGCTTTTTGAATGGCTCGGTGATCTCTGACGAGGTGACGTCACCGGTGGGGATATGCTTCGTGCCAGTTCCCTCTCGACGTCGTCGTCAGCCTCGCTTTCTTGTTTTTGTGGCCCAGAATTCCCCAGGAGATCACTGATGTCATGATCGTCATCTGGCTCCGAGTGGGCGCTGCTCATCATTTTGAGGTACGCAGCACTTTGGGTCAGCGGCACGTCATCTTCAAAATCATCCTCGTAAGAAACTGTTGGATCTGGCGTCGCTTTGCGATTTTCTTCGTTGGGTTTGCTTTAAAAAAAAAAGCTGGAGTTAATTGCATGCCTAGGTCAGCTGAATGACTAGAAGTAGCTTAGAAGTTCTATTGTTGAAGTCCCTTAGCCTCAGATTAAGTAGAATTTTCATGAGGTATCAACGAAATAAAAATCTATTGCGCGCAATTTCTAGCCTGTGTACAGCCATCCTGCTTCGCATAAAAAATCGTTGAGCGGGACGGCTGTACACAGGCTAGCAATTTCAGTTGTGTACATACGGGGCGACATTGCGGTGCAAAACTGGACGACCGCGACATTGATTCATTTCCAACAAAACTTATTTATAAATGAGAAACGTAAATGAGAAACGAAGAAAATAAACACGTAGGTAAATCATGGACGCGCATTACTTACTTTAGCTCAAGCTTAGGCGGGGTTGATCCTAGAGTACTGCTAGAGCCTTCACTTGCGACTGACACCTTATCATCTTGTTCGTATGGAGCCTCGGTTTCAAACTGAGTCTCAAGTTCCAAGTCATGCGCTGGAGGAGATGGTGGAGGAGAAGCAGAGCGACTGCTGACACCTGAGATTGCAGCTTCAACGATTCTACACAGTAGCAATTGACTCTGCAAAAACAAAAGTAAACGTGGTTTCTTTAAAATATTGAATCAAATGGAAAGTACTGTTGAGAAGATGACTTCAGTAAAAACCCGCAAGTAAGAACCTTACATTTAAGAACCTTTTTATAAGAACCTATTTAGCCTAAAATTTGGAAACAGGTTCTTATTTTCTAAAATATTTTTGATTAAAAAATTGCAATGTAAATGCCATTGTTGAAAATTGTAAAATTATTATTGAGCAATCAAATAAAATAAACATAAAATGGTATGCAATTTCATCAAGGAAAAATCTGAATACCCCTATAAATTTTATTAGCACAATGTAATTTTTCTCAGAAAATATGAACCTATTAAGAACCTAATAGCCTTATCGTGTTGCACCCTTATTAGAGTGTAATGGAAAAATTAGGTACTTGCAGGTTTTTACTGTATAGTCAATTACTTGTTTTCTCAATTGATTCAAATAAATTGTTCTTGTTTGCATCGATCTTGTGATGCTGTGCGGTTGTCCGGTTCAGTAGTTAAGGTCAGCCAACCCACCCGTATCTTGTTTAGATTCTTAGTTTTGTTACCCGTTTAGTGTCGGTGTTTTAGCTTTCAACACTAACTTCCACGGTGTTCGCGATTGAAAATTTTACCTCAACATTGGCTGAGACCTTCGCGAGAGTCTAAAGTTATGCCGGGCTTTCTTCTCTTTTCGATTATTTCCGTATAATACAGAGGCTCGACTTCTCGAAACTTCAAGGGAAAAAGTTGGTTCGAGATATTGGGCGTAAAAATTACCGTGTTCGACTAAGTGAAGCAAATCCAACGGAAACGACTTTTGGTTTGAGTCATCGGGAGATTCGAGAAACTGAGGGTTCGAGAAATTGGGATTCTTATGTATTGTTTATTATGTTCGTATTGTCCACGTGGGTGTACTTTGGCTTGTAGAGTTTGTTTCTTTTTGACAAACACTACGTCCCAACGGTCCGAAAACCCAAACATGTCTACAATTTAGATATCTACCTGTAACTATATATGTGTATTTAGGTTTGTAGATTGAAAGTAGAAGTTGCATTGAGAGTAGAAGTTGTCAGTTTATATAGCTGGAGAAGAATAAAGTTCCTTGAAAGAAAAGAAAGTTTCTGGTACATCTGCATGTTACCAAGCGTGTGCAACATTCCAACAATATATACGAATTGTCGTTATTTTGAGTTTCATATAGCGCGAAATTCAGCCTTCTCCAATGATTGCCTTCTCCCGAGGAAAGGCTGAAATTCAGACTTTGTTTTTTTGAGTGCCCAAGTCATGATGGAAAATAAGTGGGGGATAAAATTTATTGTAAACAGACACAGACACAGAGTCCACGAACTTATTTACTTCTGTTCTCAGCATGAGGCAGCTTTACCATTAGATTTATTACGAACTGCAAACAGCAACTGTCTGCTACAAGGCTAGGAAAACATAGGTTTGCTGGTTTAATAAACATAGGGCTTCCCTAAGTTGACTGGAGCCACTTGTCTAGCCACATTATAAAAATATATTTAAAATTCTTTTTAGTTCTCGATTGTTCCCGAGTTTGTTAAGCGTTCCAGTTGCTGTATACAATAGTTATGCTGCAGACAATAGTTGTATTGACACAGTAAACTGTAGTTGGTCAGTGAAACTAGCCACAAATCTACAAAAACGTCTCCAGCGATTTTGGTGTGTTCCATAACTTCGTTTTGATAACAAGGTAGGTGGAATTTTATGGTATGGAGGTTCTTTTAATATTTACAACACCAAAAATTGAAAGAAAACGCAGTTCTTAGCAATTCAAAAATACTATTGTTTAACGATTAGAATAATAAAACAAAGACGGAAAAATAGAGCAGCAATTCTAACTTCCATTACTACATCATAACAAATTAAAGTCGAATGACGTGTAAAGAGAAGTTAAGTTCTCGATTAACAAGCCATCAAGAATTAAACTATTTATAATATTTTTAACAGCAGCATTTAACTTCCATTACCACATCACAGATATTGAAGTCGACCGGCATGTAGTAAGAAGGAATGTTTTGTTCACTAAATTTTCCCAGCGGGAAGCAAACTTTGTGAAAGAGCACTGACATAAGCGGCAAATTTGGCTGCATGATCGAGTCCCGTAAATGACTGATTCATGACCTCTAGTTTTTCATCCCTGTTGCCTGCGTGGCTGGCTGGAGAGGGCTGTACGCTTCTGGTTTTCCCCTCTCCCTTATTATTATTATACTGCTCCACTCAATAGAGCACAAATTCGCCATGAAACCAGCACAAACCAAGTACTCCTCAAAATTCTTATCCTCTTTTTCTTATTCTTACTCTTTGTAGTATTCCTATTCCTTCTGACCGTGCGAGAACGCAAACCACAGTTCAAAGTCTTGATTTCAGGTAAGAAAAACGTTGGATAATAAATCTCCTGTTTTAATGTGTAGTATTGCTGTACATTTTAACTTGACTCGCCCTACGCGCTCCCCTTCCTACAAGGAGGGGGGGGGGGGGAAAAAAAAAGTGACGGGGGTAAACATCGGAATTTTGAATGGAGCCACTAAAAGGTGCTAGGAAAAAATCTTTTTGTGGGTGTGGCTCAAATCAGTCTCCAATAATAAAAAAAACAGTAACTACTATCTGGCTTAATAGCGTACAGGGATAAATAACTGTAACCTAAAGCCGTATCAAACATGGGTTGTTACTCCTAAAAGATAGGTCTATCACCCCCGTCACTTTTGTATGAGAGTTCCCCCCCCCTCCCCCGGACATCAACCCTGAATCTAGGTTTGTTTCTGGTGACTATAGCACTGGATGAGTAAGGCCAGACGTGAATTGCGTCAGTTGGCAACCTTTTGTGTTTCTTAAGACGCACTAAGATGAAGCAAAACTCGACGTAATCCTCTGTTTGGCGCTGGCGGTAGAAAGATGATTTTGTTTATGTTTAATTATGCGTGTCATCAGACAACAACCTATTAACAATCAATACAAACGTTGTTCCCAATGGATTTTACGCCGTGTATTAGGGCTTGTCTAATAGCTTAAAAGCAACTTTTGTATGATCCCAACTATTGCAAAGGGCAAGATTAAACCCCCTAATGTACACTCAATGGCAAAATAAAGAAGTAATTACCTTTCGTGACAAATTTACGTACCTAATTTTAGTGCGGGTTAGATGTGCAATTTGCCCCATGCGCCGTCTTGCACATATTACACAGTCAGGATTTGCATGTTGATAAATAAACCTTTTCGCCTGGTGCATTAGTAAAACAACGCGGAGTTACATTTAATTAACAGAAGTAGAAGTAAATAGCTCAATTTGTTTTATGCGCTATGAAGGGCGACAACTGCCGCAACTGAAAACTGGTGTTCGGTTACTGTCTTTCTCTGTTCACTGAAAATCTTTTTTGGACAAATTCAGTATTTGATTTTCTTATCACTAAATTTCAGCAATCTCTTCAAGATCTTATCGTTGAAGAGGGGAGCACTTCTTGTTATCAGCACGATGAAGAACACGGGTTTCCCATCGTTTGATGATATGCAGGCAACTCAATTTAAATTTCAATTAACAGTATCGGATCCTCGTTCAACTTTAAATTACTTCTGTTATTTAATCAAACAGAAAGAAATATTAGACAAGATCCGGTGCACAAGCCATGTGGCTTTTCTCGAACTTTCCATGAAACTGTAGCTTGAACAAATTAGTTAGTTTCTTTCTCTTCCAAAATGTGAACAAACATCCTTAATGAGCTAGTCTGCCTAAAGCAAATAACGTTTTTCAATTCTAAACAAAGAAAAAAACACGACCTTCCATGTCAGAAACTGAAGACAAAAAGGAAAGAGAATATAACGATAAGAAGAGAATGAAGCAACTGGCGATTTTTTCAGTTGTACTTATCAAAAGAATGGGTCTTTTAATCAGCCCCAAATCAGATGGAAAACATTAGTTGCGGCTTTTTACATGTGGTTTTGATGCGTTATTTTAGCCTTTTGACATTTGAATAAATATTTTTATCCTTTTCGGTGCAAGGACGCTATCAAGGGTCACAAGAAGAAAACTGATTATTGCCAAAGAACAGCAAACCCTGAGGGTCGCGCGCACAGCGTAAAACGCTTCAGTTTTAAACTGACCACCTTTACTGGAAAGACTTGCTAACTCGTTTTTGGTACGGGTTGCAGGTTACGAGAGAAGGCTTTTCAACGAGCTACGGTGCTTCTGATTGCTCAAGTTTACACGGGAGAATGGCATCCTGGTTTATTCATTGCATCCTATTCTATTCGTTTTGTCAAGTTATCTCGGGCTTCATATGGGAACGGCATGACACGGGACAACACAACTATCAAGATCGTAAGTTTTTATATTGACTTTCAGTTACATTTGCCACTGACATGCTTCTTTTCGTTGTACTTTTCAGCTAACGTCATAGCTGCACAAGAGAAAATAATTTGAGACAACATTTGAACTGCTGTTTCTTGAAAAACACATTTCACTCAATATAAGTCGAAGATTTTATATAGACTTTTGTTCTTTTCGAAGTCCAAACGGCTCACACCTAGTCCTGCTTTTTGTAACTAAAAATCTGCAACACCAAAGGCTGCGACGAGAAGTAAAGTAAAAAACATGAAATTTTATTTCCCATCTTTTGTTTAATTAAAAAAATAGATACATTAGCAGAAATTAATAGTCATAATACGGTGCATACCGAGGCCATTCTAGAAAAAAAAAAAAGAAGCAATTACCGCGCTTACTTGTGTACGCAGGCCATTTAGACAACCATGTCAACCAATCTCAAAGCTGCTTAAAAACAAAGCATTCCAGCTTTGGTTTTAGTTCGTAGAGTCGGAATGTTTTGTCTCCGTTTTGCAATGTCTTTGTTGCCCAAGTGGTACTTATTTCAAATTTACTTCAGGCTAATTGTCAGTTTGAGCCGAGAGATTCACCAGATAATTAAGAAAAACTGTGAACAAGATTAGAAAAGTTGATTTTCTTTAGAGCAGTGTCATTCATATTAACAATATCGGAAAAGAGTATCTGCATGCTGCAAATTACAGCAAGTTTGTATAGTAATTTAAGTTTTGTTATTTCAAGATCAACTGTAACCTTAAAGCAAATTAGCGAAAAGTGAAGCAAAAACAACCCGAAAGTCATTTAAAGCGACAAGTCACAGACAAGTTAAAAAACACCTCACTTTATATGATTAGAAGTTATCGCTTTGCAAGGTATTTAAAAGTTTTGTCATTTCTCGGACAGGCTTTCAAAAGGTACCTTCACGCGCTGTGACAGCGAGAAAAATTGAAAGGTTTTTTCTCGGTCAACGTGGTCGTCACAAAAGATCAACCAATCACGAAACACCAAATTATGACGTGGTGTTTGTGTTTGATGCATCCAATTCCATTCGCGAACGAGACTTTTACAAGGGCGTCAAGGCAATGCAGCATTTAATAGAGAGGGCTCAGGAGAACACCCATTTTGCTGCCATCACATTCTCAGATAAAGCAGCAGTCGCCTTCAATTTTACCGATCGCAAAACAGCTAAACACAATCTGCATAACAAAGTACGCTTTATTGGTGACAAGACAAACACAGAGCAAGCTTTAAAAATATGCCGCACAGAGCTGTTTCGCAACAAAAACTCAAATTTACGTCTACGGGCCAAAAAACGCGTTCTTCTCCTCGCGGATGGTAGTTCCAATGTGAACATCCATCTGACTTTGTACCGCGCTTTTGAACTGAAAATCCTTGGCGTGGAAATGTTTGTGATTGGTGTTGGGAATTACATGCCTGGTATACAGGAGTTGGTTGGTATAGCTAGCAGTACGGACAGACATTTGTTTCGTGTGAGGGACGTCATGTCCTTACTGGAAATTGTTCGGCTTATACCAGACTGGAAATACGTGCATCAGTACCAGCTCCCCTGGGTCATGGACAGGTACAGTTACGGTTACGATATAAACAACTAATCTGGGCACGTCCTGAAAGACATCTGCTCTTTTTTGCCTTTGTGTACAAAGTGAGAATAACGAGGTGTGAGTGTTTCGCCTTGTTTCAGCTGATCTTTTAGCTAGATGACGGTTGAACTGAGTACACTTTATATAATATAACCTGCCCACAGCGTGCCATCAAAATGGCTGGACACAGTTATAAACGAATTCGAAAGTAGCACATGTGCTAGTTAAAGCGCAGCTGACAGGTTTCTGTGAAGAAGTAAATATAGTTGTTGGACGCATGCACCGAGCTAGGGACCAAGTTTGACTGTAAATTGTAAAAAAACTCGTATTAAGCAACAAATTAACAGTGGTTTGTGCGGAGATAAAGACCAACGATATGATTCGCCAAGCCGAAGTCACGTGACTAAATGTTAAGTTCAGTTTCAGCTGGGTAGAGAGCACGTATTTTTAATATTATTTTGATGTTGTTGACCTGGCGATCGTTACTTAAAAGTATTTTATTGTGCTGTATTCCACTGAGATTTTCTTAGAGCCCACCGCTAACTAATCTGATTTGTGGTTACTCCGCATAGTAATCACATTGTAAACGGTGCAGTATTAAGAGAAAAGAGCAATTTATTTCAAAACGTGCTTCTCCTCATGTAAATCTGATTTATGGACCGAGCTAAAGCTATCAGAACCGAGCAAAATTTTGCATGATAAACGATCTTAGGTATTTTGGCATAATCGGGGAGATACGTTTATGTTTGTCAACGTGGCAGTAATGCTCGTTAGTTTTTCGGTGTAAGGTAAAATCATTTGAGCAAACCTAAGTACACGGAATTACATTTAAAACGAGATTAATGTAATGTAATATTATTAGTATTTTAGTAAAATAAGTAATGTTACTGTAACATATTGATAAACTATCAGAAGTGTCATCTTTATATTGTTATGTTATAGTGGCGAGACAAAAAGGCTTCGCACAAAACTATCAAACATTGATACACCGTGGAAAAATTTTGCACGATAAACGATCTTAGGTATTTTGGCGTAATAGAGACAGATACGTTTATGTATGTCAACGTAGCAGTAATGCTCGTTAGTAATTTTCAGTGTAAGGTTAAAATGATCGTTAATGAGCAAACCTAAGTACATCGGAATATACATTTAAAACGAGATTAAGTGTAATGTAATATAACCAGTATTTTAATAAACATAAGTAATTGTTACTGTAACATATTGATAAACGATCAGAAACATCAGAAGTGTCCCCATTATCTTGGGATTAGTTATATGGCGAGACGAAAAGGCTTCGCACAAACTATCAGAATTTGACACACCGTGGAGCGTTTATAAGTCGGTAGGGAGTTTCCAATGACGTTTGAAACAGCGTGCTGTAGTCTCAATAGTCTCATTTCATTTTTCCCTTCAAAATTGCGTTCTACATAATCTCTATTGCGCTCTCTGTACACCTTCATACAAATAATGCAGCTATAGACACATGCACTCTTTGTGTACCTTTTTTTTCACAGAGAGGCTAAAAAAACACTTAATTTTTTTCTCGAATACCGTTTCGTCAATTACAGCGCAGTAGACTATGAGCAGTCCTCTTTCTTCTTAGTCCGTAGAGCGAAAAAGAGTGCCAGTGGAAAATGACCGTGAGTAATCTGGGGCGAGCATGTCGCCCCGCGATTTCCCAGGCCAATTTTTCTACACGCACTTTTTTTCGTCTCACATGCTCGACGGACTAAACAAAAGAGGGAATGCTCGTAGTCATATAACTACGCTGTACGTGATCATAACAAAAACAGAAGCACCCGAAGCATGTAAGGCAATACCCTGTTAGCTCTTCGGAACTCTTTAAAAACGAATACATCAAATACCTGAAATTGAACGCTTGGCCAAGTTGTTATATGGATAACCTTCGTTTCGTTTTCAAGTAATTTTGGTGAGTTCAAGAAACGACAGTAGAGTGAAACTGAGTTATTACTGAAAAAGTAAGTCTGTAGTAGTACCAGGTTATTCTGAAATCGTTGAACTTAAAGCATAGGTGTATTCCATTAAAAGTGATTCACTTTTCGTTAAGTGGATAATTGATATAGAAACAAAAGCTGGCTAACAGTATCTACTTTGTGCGTCGTGCTGACGTACATAAATCCGTCAAAAAGAAAAACAATATAAAGCAGGATTCGTTCTTGGAGTCCCGAGTTCAGCTCCTCCATGAACACGGCTAGTAAAAACACAACTGGTAGCCTTCTACTGCTAGTTGAGATTCTTAACTACCGGTGTGTTGTGTTCATCAGAAATGTTTGTTTCATAATTTGACGCATGTGTGCATTTAACTTGTTAAAACGAGCACCACGTTGTGAAAATTCTCCATTGCACTTTATAAATTTTTTTTCTAAATTTTTTGACCGGTAGATCGCGTTTTCCTGAAAGATCGAAACTCACCGCGTCTCGTGCAAGAATGTATTTTTGCCATACGGCATGGTCAACTAACGGCACAAAAACTGCATGCAGTCGTAATCTTACACAGTATTTCTCTAATTTTAAATGGGCATATCCAACTGTGTACACTTTATATACACCCACTCTTATCTAACTGTTGTGTGTTATGGGGAGTTGAAAGGTTTTTACTTGTTAACAAGGCGACAATGTGTTTTTCACCCCTTGCTGAGATATCCCAAAGAGAACGCTACTCAATAATAAAGAAACTGAGTTAACCTAACTTCCATGAAAAGGGGGCAACAAATTGAATCCGGTTGGTAACCTGCAGAAAAATTGACATCACAATGCGATAAAATACCACAATCGATCAAACTATAAACATTTGTTTGATCATAAACCCACGTGTCAAGTCCTGTGTCTAACATGCTGTGATGGAAACTATTATAGGAAACACTGCCGCAAAATAATACATGTGTAACCCACCCACACAAAACTTTACGTCTTACTCACGTCACGTCACACAAAATTCACACGCAACTGTCTTCATTGGAATAAAATCGGTCAGCAACCATTTTAATAGAGATAATCAACGTATATTTGCAAAAAAAAAAAAAAATATCAACAAGAACCTTTTCAGCCCGTGATCTGCTGGTCTGTTTCTCGTGACGGACGTTTTTCGCTAGCCTGCACGAAGACTTCTCCTACAGTTGAATCCCGATAACTCGAACCATCAAAGGAAATGGAAATAGGTAGCGGGAGGTTCGAGTTGTTGAGGTTTCGAGTTATCGGGATTCAACTGAATTTCCTTTGTTGCACGCGTGAGGAAATGGGAGGCGTCTGCACAAAGGCAAGTTTCTCACGGGTTTACCCCTCGCCGTGCAGTCTAATTGCACCGGTTAGTTATATCACGAGAAGTTGAAAAGTCACGTGTACTAACATAGTATTCAACTTGTGGATGTTAATACAGCAGTGTTGTTCCTGATACAAATACAAACAATGCACACTGGTTTACTTTTATCTAAATGGTCAACAAACTGGTTTAGTTATGGCCATAAAGAAAAACCGCTAGCTTGAAACCATACCCCTGAATACACGGAAGACGAAATTCTATCCCCCCTTTGTAGGTTACGCCTGAAACCCGTGAGTGTATTTAGCAGATTGTCATGCAAAACACATAGTGACTCACATGTTGACAGACGTCTTTGCTGTTTGTGTAGCCCAAACAAGTGTGCCACTTGCAGGCTACACATATAACTTTCCATGGTTTATATTTCATGCTTTTTAAGTTAGTGTTGAAAGAAAATACCTTTGAAGTTTTGGTCTAGAAATTACGGCATACCTTCCACAATCTGTTACAGATTAAGCAAATAAACCCTCTCACAATTGGTTGGGAATGCAGTTTCCTTGAATCTCTAGGTTTTTTCGTTCTTAACCGAAAAGGAGGCAATTATATTCGAAAAAGGATATAATTTTCAGCGTCTGTACCGAAACGAATTTTTTTTTTTACCAAGTAACGACTGATTTAAGTACCGGAAGAAGTGGAATATAAAAAACTTAAAACTAAGTACAGTTTTTCCATCGAACCTAAAATCGTGCTAGAATTTGAGCCGTTTTATGCCACAAAACATCTGCTTTTCCTTAATGAAATAGCGTTTTCTAACACCAAAAAATTAATAGACAAAAGAAATCATCCTTTTTTACGTGATAGAGTGTACACGACCTCCCACCAAGGGGGTCTGGAATGTGTGCTCGGATGCGAAATGAAATTGAAAACCATCGAGAAAGTCCTTCACTTTAAAAAAAATCCTCAAGAGCCTTGTTTGTAGAGTTCAAGAGGTAATTAAATATAAGTGACTGAAATCATGTCACGTCGTGCACGTTTTTTTAGCATAATAAAGTGAAATTCATCATATCATCAAGTTTTATTTCGGACATAAACATTGACAAACACAAAAGGGTGCGCATTCAGACTGTAGGTCTCCTTTTAGTGCTCACAAGTGATAGTTATCAAATACAAAGTGGTGAATTTATTGTTCTCTGGACATATGAAAAAGCGATTAATTGATTAACTAAAATAGCGCAGGGCGACATCAATTATTTTACAATTTGAGGGCTAAAGCTGCAAACTGCCCCCCTAGCGCCATCATAAACGTTTAACAAGACAAATTACACTTACGCAGAAATTCGTCCCAAAGCACAAAATCAGATAGCACCTTTTGATCACCTTTCGTGGAAGGGACACTCGAAATACCCTTACTAAATTATTAAAACACAAAAGTGCTTCTGATAACAACAGGAAAGGGATTATCTAGAAAATGCAGCCTTTTCGTCAGTCATTCGCGGTTTAAAGCTATTTGTCAGCGCTATTCTCAGATCACTTACAGTTCACTACATAAACAGCACGAGACCGCCGGCCATTCAAGAGAAGGCAATACAAGGAAACAACAAACTTCTTTCCTTTGGTTCACACATTCTTACGGGTGTGTATTTAACTTCCTCAATCGGAAACAAGTATTTTAATTAACATACCCCACACGAAAGTGAAGTTAATTTAATCATGTTAAAGTACTTAGGTTAACGCAAATTAATTCCATTTTGACGAATGCCTCATTTGCAGGAGAAATTGTAATTAGCAACGCTTAGTCAGTAGAGAAGAGACTTGAAGAATGTTGAAAAAAGATTGCGTGTGATATGATACATGTAGGCACCCAAAAAATTCGTGTTTAAACTTAACGGCTAACGTATGAAAGTACTGGCTACCGCAGCTGATGAAAACTAAGAATAATGCCAAGCACCTGTTCTTCACAAATGTCATAAACTCAACTGAAACTGTGATTCGAAAATGAGAAATAGTCCACTTCCTAGCTTCACCTAAAAAAATTGATAGTAATCCAGTTTTCTTTAATGACAATTGATTTTAAATTCTGTATGTTAAATGCCACTTTCTAGTATAAGGTTTCGGCCAGTTCTATCAGTAATATATAACAATAGGGATAAGAAAATATGAACAAATGAGATATTACTAAGTTAAGAATTCGAAACACAACTGATACAATCCCTTTAGTGGGATGTTTGAAACACACACAAAAAAGTTTGTCGTCACGAAAGAGCAGAAAATCCGGCTTTGGGGTGGTATTCCCGAAGGATCGAAAACCACCTCATTAGGAGGTAGAATATTCTCTTTTAAGCAACAGATCGACTGCATAAGCAACTGTCCATTTGGTAGCTTTACGCAAATATATACACACATACAACAACGATACATTTATGTAGTTTTTAACAATAGTTTTAGAATGCATAAGTGATAACTGCAATATGCGTATTTTTGAATGCATCAGTGTGAGGTGAAGCAAACCCGAGTTGGTGGCTATCAACAAAGTTCGTTAAACTTGCTTCGGTAGCGCTTTCAAAACACTACTAAGTCTATCTTCAGGGCATTATAGTTGTAATATCCTAGTTCAAAAAACGGACGTAAATAGTAGTCTTCATCGTTGGAAACAATCAACATATCTATGGAAAATACCATGAGCACCAAAACTCGTTTGTTGCGGATGCTACGCCATTCTTTAATTAAGCGGAATCGCGTCTTTTTACCAAACAAAAAATAAACAAAACGGGCAAATAACTTCATTGTATGGTCTATTCTACTGTCAAAGACCGTGGATATTTCCGAAAGATGACAAATTCAAAGAGTGAACCGGGAGTTTCTAGACCTAACCGCAAATTACTTTTCAACACCGAAGGGCGTGAAATATAAACCAAACTAAAGGCACTTTCATTGAGTTATATTAATCTGTTAACACCTATCTATGAAGATAAAAACAAGGATAATTCCCGAAAAACATTATTTGAAATTCAGGCGAGCGCTAAAAGGGCCCGGGAACTTCTTGGTACGAAGTTTACGATTCGAGCAGAGCGGAGTTTTTTTACGTAGGTACTAAGGTAATTTCAGATAAGATGCTAGCACTTAAAATGTTTTTGGTTCTCCTTCTGGTTATGTTTTCACACTGCTTTGTGTGGGAGAGGACAAAGAAAAGCAGAATTTCTCATCAGTCAAGTGAGTTGTAGCTAACCTGTGATCAGGCGTTATTTTTCTCACGGCGGAAGGGTCCGCGAAAAAAAAGCCTGATCGCAGGTTAAGTTGTAGCATTCTTCAGTAACAAGCATCATTAATACTGTTAATATACACTCGTTCGTTTTTTTTTGCTTTTGAAGTGAAGACAACTTCCGTTTTATGCCACAGTGCAACTGCACCCTTTTTGTATGTTGCTAAAATTGCTTAACATGCCTATAATTAGCAAAGAAATATAGACCACCTTAATAAGCATGCAGAGAACCACGCTCTCTATTCATTGCCGAACCATTTAGAAACAACATGATGCAGTGATTACTTTAGTTGACCCAACATAAAATAATGCCAAGGTGATTTACCGGAATCGAACACACACGCGACGCTTAACACCGGCGCTCAGCAAGGAAACCTTTACTAAGCTCGTTAAATTATAGTTTAAAAAATAGTTTCCAATGTTATCACGAAAAATTCAAGGACGCCTGTTCTACTGGGAGACGATGAAATTGAGTCATCATGAAACCTAGTATAATTAAAAGGTTAAAAAATGCGGGAGCACGTAGGAATACACAATCGGCTCCAAGTGTGGAATACGTAATTGTCGTGTGCTTATTATTCAAAGCAATTTGACTTAGAACTTGTTTAACCTAAATTATGTGTGTAAGTTATGCGTCTACAAAACGTGAGGTGATGAGCTATCCATGAATAAAGGTCGCACTGCACGAAATCCATACCAAGTCTGAAAATTACTCTATTTTTGCATGTCTAGTAGAATATGTAAACATTGGCCCCGTGTGAGATTGACGGCGAAAAAAATACAGCCCACTGTAAAGTCAGCTTGCCAAAACGACGAACGATTAACTGTATTTGTAGTTAAATGTAAGGACTAATATTGAATATCAAGATCTGAGATCCTTTTCTAAGCCTGGACCAAACGAGGAGAATTGTCATCATTTCAAACTCTCGCACTCTCGATCTCGTTCGGCCCCAAATTCGCATGCGCTCTCGGCAGAAAGTGGTCGAATGTTGTGCGTCCTCACCGAATTTGAACCTGCTCCAGTTTTTCTTGAAAATAGTCCAGAGATTTTTCTTGTTTGGCCCACGCTCGCTGAGAGCTGAAGAAAAATATCGTCCGTAACTCTCATACTTCATCAACTCTCGGCGACTCGTTTGGCTCGAGCTTTAGGCGAAACAAAGCATAACTAACGCGACAATTGTTTTAACAGGATTTCAAAGAGTGCCAAAGGAACGTGTCACCGCCAAGAAAATTGAACGATTTTTTATCCAGACCAAGAGACGACACCGGAGAAGTGCCGACCAGACCGAGTATGATGTCGTGTTTGTGTTCGACGCTTCCAACTCCATTCGCAAACGGGACTTTTACAAAGGCGTCAAAGCGCTAGAGAGCCTCGTCGATAAAGCAAGCCCGAACACGCATTATGCTGCAATCGTGTTCTCCGACAAAGCAACCGTCGCCTTCAATTTCACCGACCCTGCGACAGCTAAACACAATCTGCACACCAAAATACGCTTTATTGGTGACAAGACAAACACGCAGGAAGCATTCCTGAAATGCCGCACAGAGCTGTTTCAAAACAAACACTCAAATATACGTCCACGGGCCAAAAAACGTGTTCTTCTCTTCACTGATGGTAGTTCCAACATGAACATCCATCTGACTTTGTACCGCGCTTTTGAACTGAAAATCCTTGGCGTGGAAATGTTTGTAATTGGTGTTGGGAATTACATGCCTGGTATTCAGGAGTTGGTTGGTGTTGCTAGCAGCACCAACAGACATTTGTTTCGTGTGAGAAGCGCCATGTCCTTACTGGACATTGCCAGGCTTATTCCACCATGGAAGTACATGCAGCAGCATCAACTACCATGGGTTATGGACAGGTACAGTACCGCTTACGATATCCTGAACTAGGTACGTCAGATCGTGAAAGATAGCTGCGCTTGCTAAGTACAAGATATAAGCTTTCGTTTAAGCGGACATACAAGCTTGGTTTTTTCTTTGATAGTAAAAACGCTTTATAAAATGTTGGGTAACAGCTCTTGTAAGGTCTGACATGAATGGCTCGCTATCCTTCAAGGGAACAACAGAACAAACAACAGGAACAATGTCCCTAGCACTCAAAACAATAGCAAGTGCTACAGTAGAATTACAAGCTTAGAAGAGTTGTTACACTGCTGTGTAAAAGACCTCAAAGTTGACATACCGTATTTTCTCGATTAAACGCCGGGCCCCGAATAAACGCCGGGTCTCCAAGGTAGAGTGGTAAGTAAGCCTTTTAGGCATTTATTTGAGGTGTAATATGCTTTATAATTGATGCCAAGATACGTTCATGTCACAAATAAAGATTAAAAACCCTTGTTTAATAAACATTTTGCTCAAATAAACTGCACCATTCAAATAAACGCCGGATCCACAGAGCCAAGTTTGAAATAAACGCCGGGGGCGTTTAATTGAGAAAATACGGTACTTTAGTATTTTACTAATGTTAAGTAAAGCTTTGCAGCTTACATCTTGCCTTCTAGTTGTAGATAACGGTAGTCCAGGCAAAAACGATTAAAGTTCGAGTAACCTGACTCGAGAGGCACTTAACATCAGCGGTATTGTAAGGATTGTAAGGAGATTGTTGTAATAATAAACATTATCACTGTGAAGTAAACGTGCTACTTGTCTTCCATTTCGCCACTCGTGGTTCGCAGATAGCACTATTTTGTGCGAGTTTTGTTTTGCTGCAACGCCAACTTACATTTTGGTTTGACCGAGAAAAACTGTCAGCTGATAGCTTTCACTAAACGACGTTTGTTTTTGCTACAAATATAAGTCTGCCATATGCGTCTACGCCTTGAATTTAATGGACTCTAGTATTCTGGGCACTGGAATAAAATAAGGTTCGATAAGTGCCTGGTAGATAATTCAAATTCCGACAGTTAGGGTTGCAAGGGCCACGCGTCTTTTAAAAACCCTTTGCTTGTATTTCAGATCAAAAATAAATGATTTTCCAAACCCTTTTATAAACCTCAACCCAAAACACGTAGTCTATTTTTTAGCCGTTATTTTTTTCTACAAAAATCTGTACCCTATTACAGATCCAGTTTCAACATTATTAATCTTTTTTAGTCCATATCATGATGCACCACTTGAAAAGGGCGTTAAATCGCATAACCTAATTTAATTACTTTTTGCCATCATTGCTTCTCTTTCTCGAATTGTTTTGAAGAGTCAACAAGGTCAATGTGAAACTAACAGGATTATAAAATAAATGAATACGTGCGGTCTGCATAACATTCCTGTCAAGATCATGCCGCTTTCGAATCCAAAACCCAACTGCTTCAAACCCATATACGCCCGTGTATAAGAAGAGTGTGCTTTCTACTAGGGACTGACTAAATTCAAAACAAAATGGCACCCTGCAACATCAATTTTTATTTCACAGCCTGAGTGCGACAATAGATGTGGCATGCCAAAATATTGCGGCATGAGGAAAGTGAATTATAGGTCAGAATATTTGTGAAAATCTTTGCAAGCTAGTGTTACCTGCTTCCTGTTTCGAATCCCAAAACTAAAGCACACCGAAATGGAATATTCAACAAATAGCATCGCTAAAGATTTTCAAAGACTAATTACATCAAGGCCAACAACAGTGTTGAAAACGTTAAAGAAATGAAAAGCCATGCACGAATCATCAACAATGAAAGGGCTAGAATAATAAAGTTCCATTTTGTTCGCGTAAATTTTTTCACATAAGTTACTCGACATCACTCAGCGGTCCGTGTTATCTCTTTTCAATACACCATTGATCATTACTGACATCATTACACTGATTACAGTTCACTACCGGAGGCTAGAAGCAGAACGCCTTTTCGGAAAAGATGCAAATTTCAAAAAGAAAAAGTGTATAATAAAAAAGTCGCTAGAAGTAAGATACATGAAAAAAACTTACCTTTAGATGTAACCGTAAAGGTCTAGAGAAGTCTAGGTTCCACAAGGGTGGATGTTGTAGTTGTTATCACCTCAATTCTCAAGTAGACTCGATGAGTATTTTTGGCAAAGAAAATGAAAGGTTTTTGGTAGCCGGCGTAGCTTCTTTGAACATTTGCACGCTAGTTTAAGTTTTGAGAAATTCGAAGTTGTTCTATCGTCATGGAAAACACTCAGTAACTTGTTTAAGTTTCTCTAGAATAAGATCTCTCACCGGAGAAAGTGAGGACAAAAAATGCTGGGCTTAATGGCAAGTTAGGATTTCTGGTGTAGACACTTCGCGTGCGGAAATAATTGAACGATTTCCAAATAAGAATTTACCGGAAAACGACCGCGAACGGAAATAAAAGGGATATAGCTATTGCTTTACCAATCGGTACTCGGCATCGAAATTCAAGAGGTTACGTGAAAATTCTTGTTTGATTGCGGAGTCTAACTAAGCGGCAATACAGCATAAAGCCACAATATCTTCCCTTTCTTCCGTAAATAAGCCCCACCGCCTGACAATTGGTTAACGATAAAACCTCTCCCATCCACCCCACCCCCTCCCCCCCCCCAAAAAAAAATGGGTATTAAAATATTATAAGTGTATTTTAGAGCTGACATAATGGTATTTTCAGACACTGCTCTTTTCATTACATTTGATAGCTTACAGCAAGGTTCAAGGTAATCGTTGTCTGTAATTGAAGCAAATCGTCAGACGCGCTTTTGCGTTGCTCAAAACAGTAACACAGATTACGTTCATTGCCAGTGATTTTGTGTTAAAGTGCTGGAGAGTGCAAGAAAAAGCTGTTGCAGCAGGTTCAATTCGATGAATTATGACATTTCTATGTACTCTGTTTTCGATCGTAGAGTCCGACAAGCCAGTGCCTTCTTTTAACGGATGGCGAATCTTAAAACATTTGGCCTTAATTTTTTAGGTAGGTAGGTAATTTTGTACAACACAAAACCTGACTTCATTTGTCACTTAGCTTGGCACATTGTTCAAATATCGTTAAAAAAATAATAAAGGAGTATTGCTAATACAGATGTTCTTCAGGCAAAACAGGTTATTTGGGAATAGCATTTGAAAAGCAAATGCTACTGAACAAGCAACGAGAATTTCTTAGTGCGTTTGCCTTAATTATTATTCAATGCTTTATTAGTGTGGGTATTTTTCTAACGTGCCTTGCAGAACTGGCGATATGGGAGCCAGAGGTTTTTCAATCTCGAGTTTTCTGAGTTTCTTCACAACACGAAAGAGCGAGAAAAATCTCTGACACCCATGTTTACAACACATTGTAGATCAATCGCAAAATCTTTCATCAATAAAGGTGGTTTGCTTTCAAGTCGACAAGACCGACGAGTTAGTTTGCTATTATCCGCAGACAAATTGTAAAGGAATTTTCAAAGGTTAACAAACGGTAAATGTGACACTCAACAATTAAAAAACTGACATTTCTGGTTTGTCTGGTTTAATTTTTCGGCTCCTGACATATATTAATTAAACACCTGTAAACAAGGCTTATATATATTGGTTGGAAAATTATAGGATTATTGTAGGTATGAAAAGAAGTTGAAAAATAATCTCTGCTGTGCGCCGCAAAATTGTGCGATAAACAAAGACACGAAACACCATGTTTTGGCAATTACATACGATTACCAGCTTTAGTTGTGAAGAAAACAGACGAAATGTTGATAAAATACATCAAAGCAGTGACTTATCTGACTTACATAACAAAAAAAATAATTGGAAAGACTTTCCTGTACTATTTCGAACCTCGTAATAAGATAGTGCCTTGCGGGCAAAATGCGGGGATAAGTCTTAAGCTACGATTTTGGCAAACGACAAAACACATTTGGTTACCATATTGGTGAATACACTTGTCGCACATTCAAATAAATTCTAGCAAGCACCTTTTCTGGGGTTTAATTTTCTTCTATACTGTATCAACATCGAGTTGATGGTAAATCTAAGGTGAAAATGGTATCTTAGGATATCCTCAAGATCAGGTAAGGCCTGCTCAAATCATCTGGTTTTGCAGACCTTATTGACTGGCGGGTTGGCAAAGTGACCGATTAATAGTCTGAAGAACGGGCGGTTCTGTAGGGCCGCGGAATCAGACATAGCAATTAGCAGAAAACTGATAAAACAAACGATATGAGTGCGATTTTGGTAGGTATTCTGTTTAAACCCTTATTTAGAAACATTTTCCCACTCATTCCAGTAGGATAATTAAGGCATGACTGCTAAATTTCAGCTACTGTGTTAGTAGTCTTGTACCGCGACAAGCAAAGCCAAAAGGTTACTAATTAGTGTTCCTAAACAGCGAGACGAATTATAGAAAGCAGACTACATAATTTCTCGTCCCTGATTTTTTTAACCTGGTACCGACTTTTTAACATGGAAGAACGTCATCACCGT
Organism: Oculina patagonica; assembly: GCF_052425735.1. Taxonomy (NCBI): domain Eukaryota; kingdom Metazoa; phylum Cnidaria; class Anthozoa; order Scleractinia; family Oculinidae; genus Oculina; species Oculina patagonica. The sequence continues at coordinate 35,333,648 of NC_135770.1, forward strand.
GTCAAACAGCAAGGGATAACAACCATCGATCAACATCACTACTCGATCGATCCACATCTTTGCTACGGCGATAGTTTAAATATTTGACTCAATATGAATTCATGCCTAACATCTTATACACCAAAACGAAGTTAAGGCAGAAAACTGACGGAGCGCAAATGGATGAACTGAGCTATTCTGGTGAATTGATGTGCGCATTAACGCAACCACTCACACAATACACTACGAAAAAAGTATAACAAGAATGTCAAAGAAAAATAAAATCAGATGTTTAATAACCGATAATAATAAAATCAGAATACGAACGACCGTACTATTCTAACATTTCACTGTATCTACACAAGGGGTGTTTGGTTTAGTTACCAAATGGGACCTCAATTTTCACTAGTAATACATAGCTGATGGCTTGTTACTTTTTTTCGTACCTAATCGTAGTATGACTGTCTTAATGACTCAGGTCATAAGGAGCTAAGTGGTTTGCTTTCTATCTTCGAGTTCCATTCATACTCTGCATTAATTGTTTTAATATTCAATTACCATCCAAAGTGAGGGGAAAGAAACAGAAAACAAACAGTTCTAAATTTAGTCACAGCAAGGGGTAAGGCTACTATACTAGGCACTTGAAGTCAATTACACAGCAAACCTCACAAATTTCGTAAAAAGTTTGAAGATCTTTACTGCATCAACTTTGCTGCTTCTCGTAGGAAATGTTTCTTAAAATTTTTAGAAACCGCGTTAACAATATTGATTTGTTCGTCAGAGTTGAACCAGTAGACTTACTAATCAGCAACAATAAAATGTAATAAAATCTGTAAAAACATTGCTGATTAATGCAACTCAACCCTAAACCTTTCAAGCACATATCACCACCAGCAAAATGTATCATCGCAACTTCAACAAAATCTCTAATCTTTTTAAAAGCTGTTAACGTCAAGCTTTGCAGGCTCAACTGAGCTCAAATAAAAGGGGGAGGAGGAGGGGGAAGGGGAGGAGCAAAAGGCGGTAGTGAACGCTTTGCGCTCGTATATCGTGCATCACGCTGTTCCGCTCGCGTATCGCGCTCTACGCGCTCTACCGTAACTGAAGCCCCGATGAACACGTCCTGCGTCCTGGGCTGAAAGGAATGGTCACTTAGCCCTGCATGATAACTGAAGAAACAACAGGAGGCCGAACAGAAACCTGAGAATGACAAGCAGAGAGTTTTTTGTGAGGGGGGGGAAATATTGCAGCTATAGCATAAGAGTTTGCCAGCAGTATTTCCACTAGCCTGCGAACAGTCTTCCGACTACTGAGCGCAAGTCACGCACTTGTCATCAAAATGCGCACCGGCTTTGCGAAATTCAGTATTAAACATGCTTCTTACAAGTCCACTGGAAAATGTCGCAGCTCACTCGGATCGCGTCTGTTTAAGCTGTAGATCTATGCGTTCACTTAGTGTTTGCGTCCTCAATTTGAGTCTCCAAATAGACGACTGCTTGCATTCTAGCTCAGTCGAGCTCTAGAAACAACCTTTGACTAGAATTCTGGAACTGGAATGGTGGTTAGTTTAGCGGAAGCAACGAGGTTTGGGGTCCAGAGGGGCAATAGAAACTTCTTACTTAAAGCATTTTGGAAAGCTTAGTTCTATCAGATGTGGCGTTTTCGAGATACAGCAAAGTAACTTCTCGATAAAAAAGGCTGGTTGTTTTTCTACCTCAGGTGAGACCCCGTGAATATTTTCTTCACATTGAAAAAATGAATGATTTAAAGTGCATATGAAGTCAAAAATAATTGCTGCTTATTATATAGGCTTTTCAAAACAAAGAAAAATGACGTTTTCTTTTTAAATATCTTTTTTCGTTTTAAAAATATTTTGTTTTAAGCAAGTGATGAAAGTGATGACGTCAAGTGTTCCACAAAAAAGTAAAACACTGAATCAAGAGTATTTCTAGAAATGTAAGAGCGGTGTTCTTCAAATTTAGCAAGTCCAAATTTTGGCTTATGCGCATGAGCCAAAGTAACATATTGTACATTTTTACTGCAGTGTGACAAAGTGAATTTTGAGCAAAGTTCGGGGAAATTTAGGATCGTAGCACCAAAAATTCAGTTAAACGGTTAAAAAACGCGGTTTTTTGAGAAATTCGGCACCGAAAGGGTTAAAGAACCAGTCTCTTTCAACAAGTCACTATATAATTTTATGCGTATAAAATAAAAGCAGTTCTTCCTTTGTGAATAAATTGTGCATTCTTGTATGGTCCATTGCGTTCGACTGCTGGGCTATTTATTTAACATCCCAGCAGTCGAACACAAAGGACAATACAATAATACACAATCAATTCACAAAATAAAAGCTAAATAATCACCGTATGAAAACGTTTAAGCACGTACAAGCGAACGAAGTGCTGATACTTGAAATAAAAACTAAGACACAAGTTTAAAGGAAGCAACTATCTAGTGAAATGCCTTAATTAAAAAGGTAAAGATCTACGGACGATGATAAATCTTTAAATGTCACTAATCCGGACATAAAAATAGCTACACTTGTTCTAGAATGATCCAAAAATGTGTAAGTTTAATTGTTGATTTGTTAATACCGTTATCTCATCTTTGCCCATTCATTCTTCTGGCAGAGGCTGTCAAGAAACTAGTTATTTACTATGCTGAAACGGTTTATTAGCCTGATCACTATACCTTTTTTGGTAATTTCGATTTTGACGCGAATAAAACACAAGGTTTTTCATGATCCAGAATGTTCAGGGGAATAATAAAATAATAAAAGAGGCGACATTCTTATAATGTTTCCACTCGTACTCCTGAGCCTTTAAATTACATTCTTTGGGCTAAGGCTTTGCCATATTTAACACTACTTCACTGACAGTAGAGGAGCATTAACTTGACGACTAAACATCTTACAATGGCGAAGATTGAGATTGCTCTTGCTATTTTACTGGTTCTTGTTCAAGGGGCATGTGCTTACATATGGGAACGAACAATGAAAGTGGGGGAACAAGAAAGTAAGTACCATCGGTATGTAGTAGAATTTGCGCCTTGTTTGTACACAGGTTAATTATCGATAAAAAAACAAATCTCCTTTTCCTGCACCATACTGTTAGGCCAAAAAATACATATTATCAAATGTGCAGTCAGTAATTAAAACATCTCATGTTTAGAAGTGCGCATTTAGTTAAAGCCACGAGATCAGCAAATAGATCTTCTGTTGGTCATGAAGTTAGCTGTGTCATGCATGCATGCACACAAATGCAGCCAGCTTAACCGTTTTAGTGGGCTGGTCAAAATATTTATTCTCCTTACTGATTTCATACATTCCTTTTAATGTTAGTTCGGAGAATTCAGTAATACATCAAGACAATGTCTCCAAGTTTATTTTCTTATTCTGTCTGTTTGCCAGTGTATTGAGGAAGAGGAACATATATTTTGATCACTCTTAATTTTCAACCAAGTGCAAAACGCGTACATATTTTGTTAAACATTTAAATAAATAGCTAAAATAATTATGTCTCTGCTGTTTTGCGATAGGTTTTCAGAGAGTTCCACCAGAAAATGAAACAAGCCTAAAAATTGCAAAGCACTTCCTCGGGTTTGACCCCGAAGCGATTCTACAAGGAAGAGGTGTCAATGCGGCTTCACTCAATTACGATGCCGTCGTCGTTATTGATGCTTCAAAGTCAGTCACTCAAAAGGGGCACCGTAAATCGCTCAGAGCGCTTCGATTGCTGATGGAAAAGGTCAATCCTGACACAAGGCTCGCTGTCATCTCTTACTCTGACAAGGCAACGCTTCGTTTTAATTTCACTAAAATCAAGGAAGCCATTAAGAAGCTGAACTACACAGAAATTCCCTTTGAAAGAGGCAACACTAACACCCAAGACGCACTAGATAAATGCACCAAACTTATTCTTAATCCTCGTAACGGAGCTCGTCATGGCATACCCAAGCGTGTTTTGATCCTCACAGACGGACAGTCTAACATTCACTCAACAAAGACATTATATCGAGCTTTGCAGTTGAAGAACACGGGTGCACAAGTCTTCGTCATTGCAATCGGTGAGTATATTGAAGGGATCAATGAGATCGTAAGCCTGGCAAGTTCCACGGATGGTCACCTATACCGCGTGAGAGACACAGATGGGCTGCTACGCATCGTGAAACTAATACCTCCCTGGAGAATGATCAAGAGTTACATGCAACGCACATGGCTGGCTGGACAGCTTGGTAAGAAGCCACAACCGTTTAACTGGCAGAGGAAGCACAGACACCACCATCATAAGAAGAGACTGTAGCTGATTTAAATCAATGTCAAGGCTGGTTTGGAACATTTTAAGCCTTCTCAGCTTATGAGATGCAAGTGTAGTGCGGTGGTGGATGAATTTGTAATAGTAACATTTGTATTATATTTGTAAAGTGTCCGGCCACCACACACTCAGTAAACAAAAACATAGCATTCTAATTGGCTACTTGTAGTTATTTGCCCTGTCAGCTGTTTTATGTACCTATCGATGTTTTTCCCCAGGATGGGGGGGGGGGGGGGGGGGGGGGGGATCAGCGCGTAATAATGTAAATTAACGAAGCTTAAAATCCAAACTTACAGGACTTTGACTTGTTGGCTAGCATGGCGTATCAAAAAGTTATTAATAATCTCGGGTTTACCGAGAACAAAACCCGCTAGTGGCAAGATGTTTAATCCCTTTCAATAAGCAAAGTTTGCTATATGACAGTGTCAGAATGATATAGCCAACCGATATAGACTTTGTTAACCTTATTAAAACGTATAGTTGTAAACTAAATGGGAAATACTGTACTTGTGTTATTCTGTGTTTTCCTGTGTTATTAAATTCATAAACAAGCCATAAAGAAAACAACAAATCGAGTAAAGGTTCGCACTATTTTTAGGCATATAACTTTAGCTTTGATTTTCTAAGCTGGTATAGGTCAAAAACGTCCGAAGATTTTAATTTTCCGAGTCGTTTCCTTTGAATGTAATGTGTCCGGATGTCTACCTCGACACATCGGGCAAGGCAAATCGGGACATGAGTCGTTGTAGTTTACTTTTTTAATGGAAATCTTTTTTTTAAGAGGTAAATGGTATTACACATGTATAGCACTTCTCGCACTTTCTTTCCAATGTGTCATCGTGACTGACTAAAAGCATATTAAGTTGCTTTTGAAAACAGTACGCCTGTTTTTCATAGCATTTAATTACCCCTGCAAAGCATTCAACAGGTCGTCCTTTTTAAAATCGAGTATTTTCTTTGGCACCCTATTTATAAAACCATTTACCACGTGTCAGAATACTTCACTCACACTTACTGTTCAATTATATGAACCCGCTGCAACCACCATTTGCTTTTATAAAAACAAATAAACCCCTTTTAAAACACTCATTCAGATCACAGCAAAGTAGAAGCGATTGTCCAAAAATAACACACCATCAAATCATTCAAAAACATCTGCCTGCAGCCAAAGATTATTACGCCCGGTTTTAAAGCGGATCAAAGACACCTAATATCTCTGGCGGTTGCCTTTGCGAGCTGTATCGCCTGTATCGTACGTTCTGAGGCGAAGAACGGAATTGGAACCGCTGTATGTACCCGTATCAGTATCGACACACTAAACTGATTTAATCCGACTATTTACTGTGTTATCATCAGCCGCCCACTAACAGGATAAGAATATAGCATGCGACTCAAGTAATAAACACTCAAGTGTCAAAATCCCACGCGATCTGATCACAACCTTATCACTTGAAGCTGGCCTAGTCGATTACAAATAAAATCATAAAAATAAAAGTGGCTGATAATAAGATTAGAACGTGATCGCTGCTATTTAAAGACGATCTTGTTGTCTAATCCGCCAAAATGATGTTTGTTCCGTAGTTAAGATACAAATCTGAAATAGTAATACAATCGACAACGCTTCCTACAAGGCTACAACTGTTATTTACGTCGGCGACGCAGCGTGAAAATTATTTTTCTATTTGCACACTGTCGGCGGTAAATTATATAAATTGAGGGCATGACAAATAGCATGACACCCAGATGAAAGGCTGAAAATGGGTTAAATAGTATCGTTTCCAAAAGTACCATGAAAACGAAGCGAGTGGAACATTCCTAAGCATACGTGTTTGGCAAGAGGGTCGATAGAACAGGGTCAAGTTCTAGAACGTGTTTACACAGTATGACTGTGCCTACTGGAAAAGACGATTTTCAGTCACTGAGCAGTCACAATAAACTAATTAGTGCTCCATGTAACTGACCGGAAAATTTAACAAAAGAGAAAATTGGAGCTTTCTAGAATCCAAAATACCTGCTCAGTTGCCTTTGAAAACGAAGACAATGTAGAGAGCGAATGCGGATAAAAGAAACACAAATAAACATAAATAAACACAGCATAATACCATGCCGCTCCAAGTAACTAACCAGAAAGTATAATGAAAGAAAATTTGGAGGTTTCTAGAATCCCGAAAACTGCTTCCTTTTGAAAACGAAGACAATGTAGACCGTGATGTTGATAAAAGAAACACAAATAAACATAAATAAACACAGTAAAATACCATGCTAATACAGTAAAAAAGATTAAGCTAAAAGGGAATCCAATGTCGATTAACCCCACTGTCTCCGGACCTCCCTGCATGACCGATCAGCAACTCGGTTGAATGCAGATTTTTAGCAGCAAGGAAGACAAAGATGCAACCACATCGAAAGCATGCCACCAAAGAAAAAAAAGCTCACTGACCAGAGAAAGTTGTTTTTCAATCCAAAGAAAAGTTTATTGTTACACAAGGAAAAATTATGCGGGAAATGGTATTGTCAAGTAGCTGCACATAATACTAAGTTTACTCATTTTATAGCTTTTCAGCACATGCACTTACTCATGCAAACTCTTAGATTTTAAAAACACAAACAGATGGTTCTTTTTACGATTTACGTCACCTCACACCACGCCTACAACCTCGAGCCTTCGCTACCCCCACCTGCTGCTTAAACAAGTTGACACTAAGTGCTTCCAGAAGTGTCGACAAAAAGATAAAAGGCTAAGCGTTAATCAATCGCGAAAGGGAGTAGGCTGGCCTTCAAAGGTTAAGGTCCTTCAGATACTCTGCCAGTTGAGCGTACTGCCCATCACTTGAGCATCACACCAAACAAGCACTTTCAAAATGTGGAAGTTGTTGTTGACCGTGATACTGTCGGTGCATTTCGCAGAGAAGCGTTCTTCTGCCTATATCTGGGAGCGTACCAAGAGGATAGGATTAGATCCCTGGGCGCGTAAGTAGAAATAACAACTTTGAAAAGTTTTTATGTTTGTGTGCAATGCATGTTTAACAGCAGCAAGACCGATTGTAACAGTACTCTCCATTTCACGATTCTAGCAAACGCGGGGTAAAGGGGGTAAGACATAAGAAACTAGCGAAGGAGAAATAAAATATTCCACAAGAAATCGTTTAAACAAAAGCAATTAGCATTTAATCGCCTACATCAATTATGTGGGTAAACAAAGTTGTGTTGATGCTGTAAACAACTCAGCTAGACTTTGCTGTAGTTCATTTTCTGTCCCGACTTACATTTTTACATGAAACTGTAAAACTGCAAAAGTCATTAACCTTCTGAGCTCATTTTCTGAAACAGCAAAGTCCAGATGATTAAATTGCCATAGTTTAACGTTCAGGAAAACAATTCAAAATACTTTTAAGCGAGGTTTTGTTTATAAACAAGGTGTAACTAACTAAGTTGAATTCTCTTTTCATTACAGGATACCAGAGGGTACCGCCCGCGCATGAAACTGCCGACAAGCTGATGAGGTATTTCTTGGGCATTGATAGCCGAGTCATGCGATACATGAAAAGAAGACAACGCAGGTCTGTAGAGAGTTCCATGCCCAGACCATACGCGCAGTTTGATGCTATATTCATCATCGACTCTTCAGCGTCCATACTACCTAAAGACTTCCAACGAACACTCAAAGCCCTGCAGCTTCTGACTGGAAAAGCTCAACAAGACAGACGATATGCAGCCGTCACCTTCTCGTATAATGCTTCTGTCCGTTTTAACTTTACAGACAGAGGAGACACCGTAGCAAAGCTGCAAGAGATACCCTTCGAAGCAGGCAAGACGAACACCCAGGAAGCGCTCGAAATGTGCCGAAAGGAGCTGATTTTAAAACGTGAATGTGGCGCTCGACCCGGTTACAGAAAGCGTGTTCTTATTGTCACAGATGGACAATCCAATGTACACAAACACAAGACTTTGTTTGAAGCGTTTAAGATCAAGCTAACGGGCACACAAATCTTCGTTATTGCAATTGGAAAGTACCTCAAGGGCATCTCAGAGATCGTTGGGCTCGCGAGCTCCACAGATGCCCATCTTTACCGCGTGGCTGATGTGAAAGGTCTCCTGCGTGTTGTCAGGATGATTCCACCATGGCACATCATGAAGGAATACATTCGCCGCTCGTGGCTGAATGGCATGTTACGCCCTTAGTGAGTCTGCGGCCTAGCGACGGGACCGCCGACAGCGTTCAAGATTAAGGCTACGGCTGTGACCGACTGAAAAACATTGCTTTAATACTAGCAAGTTATAAGAAGTTGAACTTGCTGTACAAAAGATACAGGATGACCTAGAGTATCTGAACTATCGGGCGTCGTACTTATTATAAGGATAGGTAATATAGTTAGTCATCAAAAACCAGATCACTAGGGGACATCAACATGTCTTGTTACTATCAAGAACGAGTTTGCGACACAATTTTGTACAGCAATAGACAGAGATGGTTTTAAATGTTTTAACAAGGACAAGTGTTAACATTGAACTTTGAGAATAGTAACCTTAACAGTTGCTGAGTTTACGCAAAACACATGAATCTTTTATCGAAGTCTCTGATCCTTAGCTATAAATGGCTTAAGAAACGATAAAAATGAGATTAAGAATAGGTGCCTCGATGTAAAGAAAATATTTGGGGTAAACACATAATTAAACCTTTACTTCATAATTGTACTGTTATGACCTTCACTTTTGGATGTGTAACTGCTTGAAACTTCGAATTAAAGGTGTTATCATCGAGAAACAAGAGAAAACCTTATTTACAATGCCTTGTAAACCTTGTATGCGCCTTGCACCTTGATGACATCCAATTAAAGTCATAATTCATGGGCAGTAATAAGTTCCATTCAGAACCATCGCCGGAATTTGTTACGGAGTGAATCCTAATGAGAAAAACTTCTGAAAAAATCACAGATGCTCATTTGCAATCCTATGACTCGGCTATGGCACATAACAAAAGACCATGCGCATGTCATAACAAAAAAACAGGGGGCAAAATAACTGTTTCGTGTTTCATATGGAGTTAATTGAAAAATATAAGTATTCCGGGTCAAGAATTATCGTTTTAAATCAGTTTAATAACGGTTAATTGGTTGCATCTGCACATTACTCAGTCGACGAAGATACCAGCAGCAATGAAAATCAAATATAGCAGTTAGAACTATGCGATAATCTTGTTATAAGTTCTGTTCAAACAATTTTCCACATCCTTTAGTCTCGTGACATGCACATCTCAACTTGCTTCGATATCAGTTTTAAAAGGTACTTGGATCGGCTTATAGGGCGTAAAGACCCCTCAATGATAACTTTATCTATTACAGACGAATCTCGCAGCGTTTTTTTTTTTTCAGGTAAACAATGCGTTAATCTTCATTTTTTTTTGTACTGTTCACTTCTCAGCTTCTCAACTGCTCTTAAATATTTACCAAGTCAATGAGAAATAAAAGCTTATTAAGTTAAATTTTTGTGTAAAATTCGTTTATTTAAAAAAAAAAAAACGTTGGGCGGGCATGCTCAAAGTTCGTTTATCATGATCTGGCACACTCTACAGCCAGAAAGAACTTGCCAAACAAAAAAAAATAAAACTAAAACAGGAAACGTTTCGGATTAAATTTGTAACGAAAAATGATACCAGAAAACAAAACACTCTTGAATGATCCGCAAAAAATAAAAAACATGCAAAGTAGTAAATTTGTTTCCGGAAATTAGAATTAAAGTTTCCTGGTGGTCTTTATAGGTGTTCGACTCTGGCGTCGTGTTCAATATGTTCAAGTTCTTTAGACATAACAAAGAAACGTGCCTTTTAAAAATCGATTTACTTTGCGCATAACTGCCAATTCGACGTTTATCGTTATGCACTGATTGATTTGAAGTACATGTACATGTTTGTCAACAAACACGCTCATTCTGGCTGTCATTAAAATTTTATACCTCTTCTGTGTTACTCAAAATAATGCTGTAGATTGCATGGACGACTGCCAGCGATATGATTGGAATGTGAACACAAACAACAACCTTTTTTTATTGATAATCAACACTTTACAAAATAAAAGGAGAAGATTTATAAGCCATACTATGGTACAATAGATTTTTCACTTTACATTTTGATTTTCAAGGCTTTTTTACTAACAAAAACCATGTGAAATGCTGGCGATCAGAAATGTTTCGTGGACTTTCTACACAACACCACACACATTTTAATTTAATAGGATTCGATGGAAGCCATCGTTAGGGGCTTGTTGTGGTTTTATAACAACTGTAATTATTTCCGGCGCTGCGACGATCAAAAACAAAACTGAATACATCTCTCAAATGCACAACAGCGACATCTAAGTATGTGCAAAGTGACATTTAACACTAGAATGTTCAACACACTTGGAGTCATATAATATAGCTTCCATGAAACAGGAAGAAGAGAAAACAAAAATATATTTCTTGTGATATTGCTGGTTCCGTCCTTAAAAAAAAATTGCATCACTGTGCTCTTGAACAAGAAAAAAAATAAAGATCCCCGTTTTGATTAGAGCATTGTTTTTAGCTGCTCATCATGAACAAGTAATAAAACAACGTTTTTCACACAAAACAAGAATGTGCCCTCTTTAAAAATCAATTTACCTTCGCATTAATTTGTTGATTGATCAGTATAGTAAAAGGCTGCCGAAAACCACATCTCTTTAGGTTCTCATTTTACTGTTTTCAAATCAGCCAGCGTGGATGCCTGCAGCAACATTTGACTTTATGGGAATGCGAACTATGAATTCAGGGTGAAAATGATTGATGACGCTGCACATTTTTTTTTTATATAAGAAGATCTATTTGGGATTAATCTGAACGTCCTTAGTTTTTAAATCCTGAAATGTTGTTTAAATGTCTACTTTTTTAGTTTTGGAAACAAGGTGGTATGGAACTTTTAACTGCTTCGAATACTGTCAGGTGATGGCAATGTTGGTTTTAAGTTGGATGCGGTTTTCCGAGAAACTAGAACTATTTCCGGCACTGAGCTAATGGAAATAAAATTGAGCGCATTTCAGAAGTGTAAAAACAACAAGTACTAAGTACGTGCGAAGTGACATTTTGTGCAACAATATTCACCCCATGCATTTTGAAACAGCTAGTCTTCATTACGTATTCTGGGCAATGTAAAACTACAATTGTCGTGCTGCAAATAACAGTTAACACTATTTTGGTGCGGATAGTCAATCCGTCATTCTATTAAATGATAATGGGTGACCCTTTTATACACCGGATCCTGTAAGACCTTAGTTAATTAAAGCTATTGATGATTGAATTAGTTCTGTCAAGAGAGGATTAAGTCCCCCCCCCCCCACCCCCCGGGAAGGGGGGTAATGAAGTATGCATCCTCTTTTGGTTCTGTAGAAAATGTAGGTCATTTTACGTTGCGTTCACTCTAAAATGTTTCACTGCAAGTTTACTGAAGGGTATGAGAACTCTAGTGGTCTAATTTTCAATCGGCTCGAGCCGGAAGTTCTTTTAACTATGTTGCGCGCCCCGACTAAACTTTGAGAAGGTTCGAGATATATATGAGGCAGGTGAACAGCCGAGTTCCGCATATGGTCATCTTTACCGTTTGGCTGACCCGAAAGGATTTAAAACTGAAACGTTTTCCTGTTTAGCAAATGATCAAGGCAGTGATTGTGATCATGTGAACAGTCCCTCTACCCCCTTCGTTCCATGCTTATTTTGACAAAATGCTGGGGTTATGGTGGGGTATTAGGTATTAATGTTATTACAACACAGTACTTGCGCTAGAGGCATGTCTTAACAAGTACAACACACTATACATGAATGGATCACTGAGCGGTGTAAAGTGTCTATACCATTACTAATCTTGGATTATATTGTCGGGTAACAGAATTCAATTTAGGAAAAATATATCATGTGCAGGGTCAAGAGTTATCGTTTTTAATCCAATAATAACTGCAAATTGGTTACATCTGCAAATTGTCACGAATGAAGATTAATTAGACCGAGTGTACATGATAAGGCTAAAGCGGGATTAGTTTATCAATTGAAGATTTGCAGAGGAGAGATCTATTTTGGGGTTCAACTTAGCGACACACTTTTTTGAGTTTCTTTATATGGCACACACTCTGAATTGCCCTGGCCAGGGGATCGATGTATTATCTTCGAGTTTTCAAACCGTGATGGAATTCAACAGAAATATTTACTACCCACTTTAGACTTTCTGCATGTTAAGTGATTATTGGAAAATAAATCAGCTTTCTCGAACATGTCATCAATCAACGAACGCGCATTACGAGGTTCTAGAGCAAAGAGAACTACGGAAAAAACAATAAATGACAGTGGCACCGACGCTGTTTCTTTATGTTTCTTATTTGGTCTAGAACAAATCAGGTTAAAATAAATTGGGAAGGGAGAGACCACACAAAAATCGTGAAATTTATGGTGCTATCTGTTATGGGCTGAGAACATTTTTCGTGAGACTCCTGGTTCCAGATGTGGTGGAAAATAAAACAAGATTGAAATTCCAGTTTTCTAGTTACCCTATGAAGCGATAACTCTGACAGTGACATTTCGCGAATAACAACGGAACGTACCTTTTCTGACAAATGTACTTGCCTGTACCTATCGATACCTAACTAAATACCTATTCATTGTTTATCTTTAACCACTGATTGATTTGCAGTACCTGCAAAAAGCCGCAAAAAGTGCACAGACCTATTCAATTACCCTACTTCCCAATCATCTGAGCAGTGAACGCGTGCCAAAGTGAAAATGATCGGAAATGCTTTTATCTATAAAAATAAGTAATAGGAAACCGAAAATAAGAAAGATGAGCAGAAATCTTAACGCAAAAAAGGAAATTCAGTTAGGATGTGAGTCTTCTAAGCAAGGATTTGGTGGAATTCATCGTTAAAAATCTGGCTGCCTGCGGTTTTATTAAACACTATAAGTATTTCCGACCACGAACTAATGAAGATAAAATTGGACACATCTCTAAACTTCTAAGTAGTGTGTGTCAAGTGACATATACACTGTATAAACACTAGAATATTCACCACAACAGGAAAACAACTCTAAACCCTTTTCCTACGGTGCATATAAATTTTAAAGAACCTATAAATACGTTTGAAACAACGCCTTTTTGCGGCTTATTAAAGAACGTATAAGGTCAATCCATCGTTCTTCAGTTCTGTCAGGTTCACTCTCTCACTATCATATCGAATGTTTTATTTGGCAAGTGCAAAAATGTGCAGCAGCAAGAAGAGCGGCTATTGCAGAAAAGTGAAAAGTAAATTAAAACTATAAGTTGCCCATGAGAGAGATACTGCTGGTGTCTCCGGAATCTCAAAGAGATATTTTTGTTACGTTTTCAAGATGGCGGCTATTAATTTTAAACTAAAACACTTGTTTTTATCAATTTAGGCCACCAGACAGTAGTGCCAGAAATGCTATATTAACATACCTACTAGTCCTCTCTTATTCTTACCAGTTGTTGTTGACGGGGGCTATGTTAGTGTTGTTGCTATTGTTGTTGATGATTAGTTCTGCTACATCTCTGATTTTGCGAATTACGCGTGATTTTAGGTTTTCAGTTTACCTGTCACTGAATTGATACTAACACTCAAGTTATGGTAAAAGAGCAATAATTCTCTGATGTTCTTGGTCAATGGTCACTGACTGAGGGATAGCTTATTACTTAATGATACCCCCGCATACAAAGGTCTTTGACAATTTTAAACACACAAACTCAAATCACCATCTGGATTTTTAAAATTTCTGACCTGAACGACATTTTTCTTAGCTACAGCCCCGTCAATGAATCGTCAACTCAGGCTGAAATAATTACACGTTATATGTATTGGCCGGAGTGTTTCGTTTGCACAAACAATGCGTCTGAATGAATGAAGAACATGCGTGCAAGTGAAAGATGAGGAGACATTACCTATTTCTTAGTTGTAATCGGCATATTCTTGCTATCTGCTGGAAGAAGTCTTCGTCTTTGCAACTTGCGAGACGTATTCCTTTCTGGATTAATCTTATTGCTTGATTATTTCTTGCTAGATTATCGACTTCACACACAGCTATCAAAATTTCGCAAATTAAAGCGGTAAGCGAAAACTTCCACAGATACATGTATAGTAAGTGGATTCCCTAGCAAAAGCTGTTTCGTTTTTATTTTGTTACCTTGTTCAAAGCGTCAAAATAGGATAGCCAGCAAAAACTTGAATGAAGAATTAAGTTGCAATTTGATACGGGCTGTAGGCGGAACTTTTGCATTAAAAAAAAAGAATGACGCGAGAATTATGAGAAACTTTTCGTGATAACTTCGGCACCGTTACATACTTCAGTCAGATTGTAATTTTATCTGATAAGGAAATATTTCCTACTGCTGAATTTAAATTTGAGAAAACAAAAGTATTTCCCTACCTCTTTCCTATGCTTTGAAGACTGTGCGATGAGAAGAGACCCAAAGACATTTCCAACTTGTTCTGCAGTCATCACATTGTTTTTAACCACATTAACAAGATGGGAAAAGAGCACCTTCCACAGTTTTATCAGCGAAGGTTCAACAAAGGGTCTGACAAAGGAAAGAGAGAGGATATTTTCAAGAAATGAAAACGCAAAAAAACAAAACGGATAAAGACGAAAAGGGTTAGGCTTGTAGATAAGATACATACGGCCGAAAGGCTGCGAATAAAGACATTCCAAACCTTACCTATATTTTCCATTACAGTCTCTTATCTTTTCACTGTTTCTGCCTTGACCGAAAAGTCCTTTTTTAAGCTACTACACTACATGTTTTTTTCAAAAATCGGTAGTTTTATCGGTTTACTGTGTTGGTGGACGTGTTGGTGAAAATTCTCGCCGAGACTGAATTTTTGGCAGGGATCTAGACGCGGGTGGCACTTTTGGCGGGAGCCGAGACGCAGTTGGTACTTTTGGCGGGAATCGAGATACTTGCAGTCCCAGGCTCCCGGCTTCCCTACCGGATAGTTTTCATGAATTTAAAACCTCTTATTTGGTTTCCAGTGCATTTAATTGAAATGTTTTCAAAGATAAATGAAACACACTCGCACACGGAAATTAATTACAAAGCCTTATACAGTATTTCTAAGCTTGTTTTCTCACCTCAGCTCTTTCTCTGTTTCACAGGAAGCATCTTCTGAAAACACTCGGTCTGGAATGAGGCAACCAGCGGGGGAGCTGGACACCAAAAGTGGCAACTCATCGAGGGCAATCATGCTCACCGTGTTTGGATCAAAGGACTGAAGACTATCGCCAACCTCTGCAGCTCTTTACAAAAGAAAAAAACGAAGCTAAGCACGGACAATAATTTTGGCCCCAGGATCGATCAGGATCAGGGATATTAATATGACGAAAGGCAGTTCAATGGTTTTCCACCATATAAAGGTACCACGTCCGTCAATTGGCGGGAGGGAAAACGCAATCACGTACTGCCTTCTCCCGGTAAAACGTCAATACATCCCTTGCGCACACAGTCGTCCAAAGGCTCGTGTGGATAATAAACTACAGATTCATCTTTCACTATTCTAACGGCCTTTAGTGCATGAGCTTTTTGGATAATAACTAAGAAATGTTTCTTGTCGGAAGTTGTTGATACATAGGTTGCAACTAAATCCCTTCATCAGTAACAAACACCACGAAATATTGATGTCTCTCTCATAATACTGAACTGCCGAAGAGGATCGTGATACTGTTTTTTTCATACTCAATTACATGTGACTGACTTACCTGGTTATCTCTTCTCGAGTGTCTGGACTGCAGCGAGGGCTATGATACAGAGCCTCTGGACTAAAGGACACCTCAACATCAGCATCAACAGCTTGCAGAAGACACAAGAAACCATCTACACTCACTGATGGTGCCTTCTCTTTTTCTGTCTTCTGTGTAGATACCTCTGCTTCATCTTCAGCCAACACCTCATCTATATCCTCTTCTGCTTCATCTTTTACATCGTTACTAACATCCAACATCTTGTGTTGTTCTGCAACTTGTTCACCACTGCTTGAGAGTATCTCTTTGCCTTCATCACGGATGGGAACATCACCAAAATCTTCGTCACCTTCCAAAGTGACAGACTTTGGGATATCCTCACTAATGTCTTCAGTGACACTCTTTGTAGCATCAGGTACTGCAACAGGGTTACTGGGACCAGCGGAAACTTCTGAATCCCTGCGAAATACCGTGATATTCTCCTTCTCCTGTTTACTAAGCTGTGAAGGTATATAAGACAATCCTCCTTTTTCGTTGCCATCTGGTAGACTAAGATCACTTAAATCCAAGCTTTCTTCTTCATCTTCATCATCACTCAGCTCTTTCAACTTATTTGACTCTTGAGGCGCCAGTGGCACTTCATCCTTCAGTTTCTCATTCTTTACATCTTCCAAATCAACTTCTGTCCTCTCTTTTTCTCCATAATCTGGAATCTCCACTGATTTAGCAGGTTCCAGGTCAAGTTTTCGAGCTTTTTCTGACAACTCAGTATGAGTTACGTCATCGCTTGGTAGACCTTGATGTTTCAGTAAGTTTTCTTTCTCTGGTTTCTCTGTAACTGCGTTTGGAGTGGCATGGGATGTTGTTGGCGATGTAACAGATTCATCTTCTTTGGTATCTTGATTGCCAACATTGTTACTTCCCAATGACGTCTCAATGACCGTTGACGATAGCGAAGGATCTGGGAAACCTGACATAGGAATGCTTCTTTCCAAAGGTTTTTCAGGGGGGGCAAATGGTTGATTAGCTGGATAGGTTTCTGGTGGCAGGTGCTTTGTATCTTGAGCAGTATCCTGGCGATTTGCCATAACAGGTTTTGTTGGTAAACCACTCATAAAAGTTTGCTGAATAAAGTGAAAAAATTATTCAAATCAAAGTTATATTAGTATCAGTTTTAGTTTAATTACTTTTAGATGGGCACATAGTAAATACTATGTATGTTTTAAAACTCTTCTCCTCCAGAGAAAAGTGGAAAGCTTTACATGCAAAGGAAAGTGTGTATAAACTTGAGTATTTAGTTCTTAGCAACACTGGATTCAACCTTTAGTGATATTTACCTTAACACCAGATTTCTACGTTTGCTTATTTAAATCTTCAAATTGGTCTTTTGCAAGATTTCTAGTCTCACTTCATTTTCAGAAGTATCTTTGTTTGTTCCACATATATCAAACGAAATGGCTCTGTTCCATTTTGCTCCATTTTCATCATGATAAAAAGTGCTAACTTTTGTGTCAATTGCATTCATGAATTTCCGACCTTCATCAGGACATATAACTTCATTTGGGCTAATTTATGTTAATGAAGTAAAACACAAGCAATAATTTCCTTCAATAAGTATTCATTTTTTGAATGTCATTTGAAGATCCTCAAAATCAGGCTTTTAGCCAGGATTTAAAAAGTGGGAGTCAAAAAATTAATTTTTATAAGGTCTGACTTTGAACCCATGGGAGGGCCTAAGGGGCATTCAAGGTGTTTTTCTGCAGTTATGAGAGCAAAGATATCTTAAGATTTCCAAATTTGCTGAAAAACATCTGCATACAGTTATTCTTATTAATTTTCTCTGAAAAGTGGCCCTCCATAGGACTCCTGGACTCCCACCTGGCTAAAAGCCTGCCCAAAATATTCACAGAGCCAAAGCAATAACCAGACATTCTAAAATACATGAATTTGTCAGTATCACTGAAAACAAACCTTGTCAACATGAGGTTCATCCCTGCCATTGACAATGCCTCTCTCCATTCTGTGTGGTTCAAACCCAGCTGGCCTCTGATCTTCATAACCTTTGTAACCACCGTGACTTCCATCATAATGATGCCCATGGTGTCCATTCTGAACATAAGGTCCCGGTTGTTGTCTGTGGCCGAGGTATGTCCTTTGTAACTCTGTCCTGGGTTCATAAGGTGCTGCTGGTCTTGCTCCCTGAGGAATATCAGGATGCATGTACCTAGAATCTGGTGGAGCATTCCTTGGAAACTCTCCAGTATGTGGTCCTCTATCATAAAACAGGCCACCTGGTGATGCTGTATAACGATCTGGGGACCTATAGTAGACATTTTGCGGCTCTCTACTGCTTGCCTCAAACTGACCTTGATTTAGCCTGCCATCAAAATTTCTATGTGAGTCATAATAAGCAGGAGTTTGCCATCTGCTGTCAGAAGCCAAATGTCCGGATGGTGGCATATTACTGTGGCCATACATGTGAGATGAATCCTGGTAAGAGAACTCACCATAAGGATCCTGAAGATGACTCTTATGTTGATGGACAGGGTAACCTGCTTGTGGAGGAGATCTGTTGTACACTGTTGGTATTGGGCCAGCAGGGTGAGCTGGTGTGCTTGACAACAGGGTGTTCCCAGTAAAGTGTGGCTCTAGCCTAGCAGTTCTCAAAGGGGATGACGAGGGTATCTGTGGTGCACCTAATACCTAAAAGAATATATTAAGTTTTAAATACTTGTAAATAATTGGATGGTAAACCTGTGAAAAAAAAAATAAATTGACTTTTATGCAGTTGCTGTAAATGTGTACACATATATTTTTAAAATTAGAAGTTTAATCTTTTTTCAATCTACAGGACTGGTGTTCTTTCCCATCAATGTAAAACAAAAAAAAAAACAAACAAACAAACAAAGTTGCCAACTACATGCCACTCCATTTTGCCAAAACTTGCAGATACTGTTAACAAAATGTAAGCTTACATGTAAAATTAATAATTTCACACATAAGTTCATGCAATTTTCTAAACATTTAGCCACCCAAAGAATTAAACATATTAAATGGCAGTATCAAGTACTGTACTGCACTACACTGTACTGTACCATAGTAGCTAAACATCACTGTAAAATAAAAAATTTAAATTACTTACACTTCTAGTTGGGGCATTTCTGCTTTGCTCTTGACTTAGTCTATAATTCTCCAACTCCTCATTCCACCTTGGGTACATCTTATTGATGTAATTTTCATATTGTTGCTGTAAGTTCCACATTTGCAGGAAAAGAAAAAAAAACAATACATACCCTATAATGAACTTTACAGTTTTATTCATCTGAAAGTGATATACATGTTTGTTCATGCAAGCAAACTGACAAAGACAATAACGATGCAAGTGACAGCAAATGATTGTTAAAGACGTTGTTTAATTTTGAATCTTCGTTACCTAGCTGCTAGATTGGATGACTTGCATTTTACAACATTTACATATTTGTACTAAATGGTATGTACATGTTGTAGTTTAATTTTTACCTCTGGTTTAAATTTTTTCAAACCAGTTTGAAATTTTTAAACTGGTTTCATTTTTTTGTACTGGTTTCAATTTTTTCAAATGACTATGGCTATCACACAGTAGAGTTAACATTTGCAGTAATGCTTCTTTACCAAGACTGAGGCTCTGCAGTGTCTGACATTAGGGCCGTTGTATATGCTTATTAGGGTTAACCACTTAATATTTGAGTCATTAGGGTTAAGCACTCAGTTTAGTGATTAGGGTTAAGCACTCAGTTTAGTGATTAGGGTTAAGCACTCAGTTTGCTTGCGGTTAGCTTTTATTTGAGTTTAGGGGCACTACACACTTAAGTCACCCTATGCTTTTTCAGCCAGTCACTAAAAGCAACAGGTGTTTAGACATTTGATTTTTGTGTTTATTCAAACAATAATGCAAATCATAAATATTTTACATGCTAACAAAATGCAAAACAAATTCCATTTTTTGTAGAAAGTATTAAAGTCAAAGTACATCTAAGTCTATAAATATTTATCTCAAGATGAGTTCATAATAAATAACTTTCAATGTTCAAATTATTCGAGTTCTGTCTATAATGCGTCCATAGTAAGCAAGTTTCAATTGAAATTATGTGCCACCTTACGAGCAGCTGAAAATGTAATTTCTTTATCATAATTTAATTGGACTCCTGTTGCTGTGCATGGTTCCAGTCTAGTGGTTGCCATATACCCTTCAATTTGGCCAAATTGAGTGACTACTTTGGCATGGCTATTTTCGATGGCTGTGATTTTTCCAATGAGCAAATTTGGATGCAAGGGTGTTATCTTATCAACTTTATCAATCTTTATGGACACCATGTCATTCACTTTGAAAGATTTCTTTCGCAAGCTCTGCTGCCTTGTTTGTTTCTTCATTTTCGTGTTATATTGTTCCTGACTTTCATTGATCATTTTGCGCTTCTTTGACCTGTTCATTAGATGATTGGGCAGTTTCATCTGTCTCCATGTGTGTAGTACTTGGGGCTTCAACTTCAGTTTCCTCGTCAGGTGCCATTGAAGGGGAGAGCTGCTCCCTATGTGGCTTAATGCCATAAACTGCCTCATAAGGACTCTGCTTGATAGCACGGTGGTAGGAAATATTTCTCACATAGGCAGCTTCCCTGGTAGACTCACACCACTTGCTGGTTTCTTTATTTGTGGAGATTATTAGCGCCCTCATGTCCTCTTTCCATGACCTGTTTGATCTTTCAACAACGTTAACGTCCTGGGTTGTTGGAGTACGAGGAGAGCCATGTCCTAACTTGATCCCATTTTCTTGGCAGAATGTTTCCATTTTTTTGTTTTTGAACTCCTTTCCATTGTCACAAAGAATCTTTTTTGGGAAACCACATGTGTAAAAAAGGTAGAAAAGCCTCTTCACTCTCCTGGTTTTCTTTCTCTTTTGGAGATTGACTTAATGGATTTCAGAAACTGTCCATG
This sequence comes from Oculina patagonica, assembly GCF_052425735.1. Classification (NCBI taxonomy): domain Eukaryota; kingdom Metazoa; phylum Cnidaria; class Anthozoa; order Scleractinia; family Oculinidae; genus Oculina; species Oculina patagonica. The sequence goes on from NC_135770.1 coordinate 35,354,656, forward strand.
CCAATGCCACACACATGGGCAATGAACATCATAGATCATCACACTAAATATGTTTATGTTTCACCACTTATCAACAAAACTGCTGATGAGGTACTAAGAGTGCCCCTATTTTTCACCACACCCCAAAAGATGAAAGCCCTTTTCAGACAGTTGATAAATAAACTGGTTTAAAAAAATAAACTGGTTCAAAAAAACTGAACTGGTTTGAAAAATATAAACCAAAGGTAAAAATTGAACTACAACATACACATAAATTGGCATAGGATGGTCTGGAGGTACCTTGTAGACCTTAAGCCTTTCTGTTTTCACAGCCAATAAAGCAGCATGTTGTTCCACCCTTTCAAAATCTTTAAGCAGCTCTCTGTTTCTTTCCTTGCTCCTTTTTTCATGGTCACAAATTTTCTTCCATTGAATTTCTAACCTATTTGCTTCCAGTTTACTTCTGCATAAAAAAAAAAACATTGTGAAGAGCACAGAATTGTATAAAGTATACAGTCATGTAGCTGTACAGTAAAAATGTGAGAGTTATGATTTTACAAAATCAGAAATGTGTGGGAGCCGGGGGCATTGTGACCTAATGGACAATACAACTGTCCCAGACAGCTGACCGAAATATACTGTATTCAAGTACTGCAGTTGCTACATTTTAGACTTCATAGAAACGTTTTGAGTTTACTTACATTTGCTGGCTAGAAGTCAAATGGGAAACAAAATTAGCATCAAATAAACCAGGTCTTTCAGCTGTACTGGAAGCTTTCATTGTGTCATACCTGTGACAGGCTGTGGAAAAAATTCATGCTTATAAGTATATGAAAAAGGTATCCAGTCATCTCGCCACCAGGGAATCTCGCCACCAACCAACGCGCCACCAAAACTGGTGTATTCTTCGTTCTTTAATCCATGAGCCGAGGTGACTTCGCTTGGGGGCGAGTTGGTTGGTGGCGAGATTGTTTGGTGGCGAGGTGACCGGCATATCGAAAAACAGCTGAGTTTGGGCAATGTTGCTACCTACAAGAAACCGCCAAGAAAGCTTGCTTTCTGCTTGCTACGAGTTACTTTTTAGGTTCAAATTAAAGGGACGGCAATAACCCGCATATTTGTAGTTTAACATAATAATTACAGGACTTTCATAAACAAACAGTTCAGGATTATATAAGCTTTATTTAATATAAACTTTTAATAAATTTCATCACGAGCACTGATCGCGTCCGTTGCCACGGCCAACCAGCCCAGCTTCGTGCGATCATAATGTATCACGCAACCAAAATACTCTCAAAGTAACGTTCTTACCTTAAAACATGACAAATACACAGATTGGTAAACGTCCCAGAAGAAAATGTACTTGTCTTTTCTTGATGTGCAGTTGTCTTTACCAAAACATTCCATCCGCCATTTTTCCAAATCTCAGAACATATACCATATATGGTAAACAGAACGTCCCAGTCCTTGACGCGGTCATTGAACGCTCTTTAGCAACGCCTTGTCGAAGTTGCATGCGGAAATCAGGTGCAGTCAAAAACCGTGAAATTTTTATGTATAGTGGATTATATAGATGCCTGTTGTGTTCGAAAGTTGAAGTACAGAGCATCTTTCAAACCTGAGGTCAGACATGTCTTCCAACGAAGAAGGTGAATGGTTATTTGTGTGTGAATTTAATAATCAGGTGCTTCCTATACAAGATTTTTCCTCCTTTTCACATGCAATCAAGGTGTCTTATGTCATACAATTAAAACTTCTTTGAACTGCAGATAAACCTCCACCTGAAAACAGTGATGGAGCCATAGGAGGACAGGAAGAAGACAAACAGGGAGAGGATGGACGTTAGTATCGATTAGTACTGTAGTATCATCCATCATTCATCCATCCATCTACCATGTGGTTTTCAAGTAATGCGGATTCAGATTTTAACGAAAATACTGGCAGATTGACGGAATTGGCCAAGAAACTGAAAGAACAAAGATCAGCAGATTTGCCTATCTCTTTATGCACAATATTGATATGGCCAGTCTGTTACCATCACCCCTTTCAGTTTTCTGCCGAGTACCTCCCTCCGGCCCGCCCCTCCCCCACTCTCCCCCTCCTCCCAGGTTATAATTATACACATAGACCAGAGTGTACCATGAGAGTACAGTCTGTTTCTTAAAAAAAATGAGATGTATTTGATGGCCAGAATGAGAGCTCAAATGTTATTTCTGTATCCAGAGCTTAATGTAGCTAGTGACATAATAGGCCAGACTTACACCTTTCTAGACAATTATCATGTAACTTATTACATGAAATTTTCACGACATGTTAATTTCGCGATTTTGAGGTGTGCATATTTCGACACTTAAATTTCGTGATTTTGCGGAAATTTTGTACTTTGAATCACTTTAATTTTGCGTTTTTGAGTAAGACACAATATACATTTCTGTGGCAGTATTATTTAACATGCCCTTGAATTAAATAAAACGACTTCATCAAAGGAACAATAACGTCAAAATTAACAAAAACGCAAGGACGGGACTAAATCTCAGTAATAGCAACAGCAAAGTTCCCACTATGTCTACAAGTAGGTCATGCTTGTACGTGCATGAGTTATTGTTCTTGAGTCAATTGACGACAACATCCATTTACATTGAAGATTCCTTCATTCAGTGGCACTAAACTTATTCTTTCTTGATTATTGTATGTGAGTCACTTAATTTTCGTGTCATGTTATGTTCGCGACACTTATTTTTCGCGTCAATTTAATTTTGCGATTTTTTTGGAATCGCGAAATTCACGAAATTAACGTGTCGCCAAAATTTCATGTAAAGGTACACTATGCAATTAACTTCTTTATTAATCTGATTCTTCCATTATTTCCAAGTGAGCACATTGCCAGTCATGCTAACTTGGCAACAGTAAGCAAAACATTACACCTGTTACTAATTCTATTGTATTCAATTTAAATTTAGCCTCACTGGGTTTTTTGCAACAATTACTGGCCAAGTTTAAACTGCAATCAAGTGATGAGACTTTACCAGAAAAAGAAAAGCCAGAACAGTTATTAGAGAATGTGACATTTGAAGGAGTTGCAAACTACATCAAGAAAGGGCAGTGTGAGTATTAAGTTGGAAGGCCTATTGTATTTGCCATCAGGAGGAGTCTGTAGCCTGCGACATCTCTTTGGCATCTCTCTTAACTAAAGTATGCCTATTTCCCCCTCCACTTGAAAGACAACTAAGATTTTGTTTTATTTTATTCATTTGCCATACATGTAATAACAAAGAAGAATACGATAAAGTAATTTAATTAATTTATAAAGAAAAAGTGGTGGGGAGACCGAAAAGAAACTAGTACAAAGCTTATGCATGTTTTGGCCTCCTCAGTTAACTAAGTTGACTTAACAAATAATTAAATTGGTTGGTAGCATAGGATTAAGTTGCTTAATAAGTAAAAATAGTAATGTAGAAAATATAATTTTTTCATAGTTTGTATTATTATTTTAAGGGCTTTTTTAAAAGAACATATTGAATTAGTGTTGGTGATTTCGCTGTTAAGGGAGTTATTGAATTTGGGACCTTGGAAAAACAGAAAATTTCTTAACATTTGTTTGACAAATTATAAGGTAGATGTAAGAAATGAAAGTTTCTAGTATTGTAGGTGCGAAAGTGGTTGTTTTGAAGGACCTTTGGACTTAGAAATGTCATACCGGTACTTATGGTTGTTACTTATAATTGTTAAGTGAATAAATTGAATTAACACCATCCCAAAACACAACCCTGATTTCTATAGAAGTTATCATCAATATGTCAAATTGTTTTAGACCAAATCCTAACGTTATCCCTAATGGAGGCAAGAATACTGGTAATTTATTGAGCAATATGCATACCAAAAATTAAACATCCTTTTACCTAGACCTTGTAAGTTTGTAGGCTATGATTTTGTTTCATCTCATATACACACACTTTATTGTCATATACACAATACTTTCTTTGTTTCCTACATGTACACTACATGTAGGTGTCCTACTGGGCCAATTTTTTTTTTCTTTTAAGTGCCTGTCAGGAATTATTGCATTTGGCCTGGATGGAATTGATGAATATCGCATTTAATGTTATACTCGTCCATTCCGTCGAACGTCCAATGCTTCTTCTCACAAGTAGTTGTTTGGTCAAAATCAAAGTAAGTTGTTGTTTGCAACTGGCCTGGATGCAATTGCATTTGGCCTGGACGAAATTGATGAATATCCCATTTAATGTTATACTCGTCCATTCCGTCGAACGTCCAATGCTTCTTCTCCAAAATAGTTGCTTGGTCAATATCAAAGTATGTTGTCGTTTTTTAAATGTGAGCATGTTTTGTAAGGATGAGGAATGTTTTGGGAAAATATTCAAACAGTTTCAACTGGTTGAAGCATATGAACTGTGTGAGTAGCATACAAGAAATTTAAACATCCTTTTACCTAGACCTGGTTAGTTTGTAGGCTATGATTAATGTTTCATCTCATATACACATACCGGTACTATATTGTTATGTACTTTCTTTGTTTCCTACATGTTCAATAGGTGTCCTATTGGGTCAATTTTTTTCCTTAAAGTGCCTGAATTATTGCATTTGGCCTGGATGGAATTGATGAATATCGCAATCAATGTGATACTCGTCCATTCCGTCGAACGTCCAATGCTTCTTCTCACAAATAGTTGCTTGGTCAAAATCAAAGTAAGTTGTTGTTTTTTAAATGTGGGCATGTTTTGTATGGATACGCATTGTTTTGGGAAAATATTCACAAACAGTTTTGCAACTGATTATAGCATTATAGCACTGGTCATAATATTTGTGTCTCCTTTGATTATTAACCTGTAGGTAAAAATATCATTGTCATGACTGGAGCAGGCATCTCGACTGCAGCAGGAATTCCGGACTTCAGATCTCCGGGCACTGGTCTGTATGACAACCTGCAAAAATATGACTTACCACGTCCCCAGGCAGTATTTGAGATCAGTTTCTTCAGGGTAAGCTAAGCAAGTCTGTTTATTAACAAAACACTGACATTAGCTGCCTTTATTTTACTTTCTTGGAAATAATAGACATGTATTTATTATTATAAACAGTTTATCAATTTGTTGTTTTGTTCAATCAATAGTCAAACCCAGAACCATTCTTCACATTAGCTAAGGAGCTTTACCCTGGAAAATTCAAAGTAAGTACAATAAAGCCCACCAGTGGAGCCAATATCAATGGAATTAAAATTATCTTATTAATATTTTCTGAAAATGTAGTTTTCAACTATAAATGTCCTCCTCTTTTTTCTTAAACCATGAAGCATGAAGTGAACAAAAAATGTGAGAGGAAAGACAGACAAAGAAAAAAGGGGCTGTTGCAGTTTTCAACCAATTTATTAATTTTCATTACATAAACTTTTTTGACTCTTTCCGAAGAAATACAGCATGATAAATTTTTGCATTAAATAGAAACTCCAGATGGGATCAAATCCCATCTGTAGCCTGTTGCTCGGATTTTTTTTTCCAAGTTTCTATTAATGAAAAATATTATCATGCCGTATTTCTTCAGAAACACTCACTTGGTGGTTGGATAGTTGCATCTCAGATATGCTTTAATGCGACTGCGCGATGCAATTATTAGTCATATGCCGTGCCTGTCTTGATTTGACTATGTGTCTGTGTGATGGGGTTCTAGTCAAGACCCACATTTCACCCTTGCTCACCATGGATCAAGTCTCCAGTAGCTCAGTGGTTCTAAGAGCATCCGACTAGATCACAGACTGGGTCTTGGGTTCAAATCCCACTTGGAGCTTGGATTTTTATTTGAGTTTCTATTAAATGCAAAAATTTATCATGCTGTATACAATTTTTATATTTATAATTTTATAATTATTATTAAATATGCTAGAAATTAATACTTCTGACTATTTGAGGTGTTTTGAATTCAAAGTTTTAATGATTTTACATTTTCATTTAACCTACAGCCTACAATTACACACTATTTTATCAAGTTTTTAAATGACAAAGGGTTATTACTACGCAATTACACTCAGGTAAAATGGCTGATGTTATAAATTCATTGAAAATTAATATGTATTAAATATATTTTTATAATCATTGACCTGCTTGCTTAAATCTGGTATAGCATGTTATGGCATCTATAATAATATACATGTAGATCATAAAAACCAGCTTCATAGTTGGTAGAGGAAGACTTCTACTATTAAACTATGCCAGCATTGAATCAGCTCTGAGTTCAATAATAAGTGGGAATTATTTTTTAAAGGAATTTTGCGACTCCTGTTGCCAAATAAGGCCACACCCATCACAGGGATTCCATGCGCGTATATATGAGTGTACGTACATTTTTAAAATTTATCGATCCTAAGAGCACAAGGCTGGGCTAGGTATCTAGGCATCTACATGTAGGCCTCTAGGGGAATATTTATTCACTCATTGTTGTAACCAAAAACTTTGTCAGTATTGTAGCAGGGTGAAAACAACACAGAGGGGAGTTTGTTTCTCAAAAACTGTTCATTAATCAATAAATTAACAATAATTATCAAGAAACAAATCTACAGTGGACTGTTTGTTTGTTTGTCGATATTGTAAATTAATTAATTAATCATTGACATCTATTAATGAGCCAGTCAGTATTATTCCACGCTTGACTTATGCCGGCCCTTGCATTATCATAATATTTTATTTTTAGAATATTGACACCCTAGAACGTGTGGCTGGCCTTCCAGAAGAGAAACTTGTTGAAGCACATGGATCATTTCACACAGCACACTGTTTGGGCTGTAGAAAGGAATACACTCATGAATGGGTTAAAGCTAAAGCACATTAGAATTATAATCATAACAAAAATCTATTCACAAAATAAGAGGCCCTTCCAGGGTAAATTTCAACAAGCAACACGGCCCAGAAAGTAGCAACAGCACATAAAATAAAGTCACGACAAACGACAACCCTTTTGGTAAAAACTTAAATTCTGACGAGGACAAGCAATTTTCCTTCAATTCAACAACCGACAGCAACGGGATCAAGTGCAATGAAACAGCAACATGGGACATTTTTAAATTTAGACAGTCAAGCAACATGGGACCCCCCCCCCCCTGGCAGGCCCTTAAATACCTTAAATAATGCTAGAAAAAAAAACAATGTAAAAGGCGTTTTAATCAAAAATATTTGATCTTTATCAGTTGATAAATTTCAGATGTCACAGTGAATTATAAATTTATTGTCCAAATTATGCAGATATGAGACATTTTCTACTGCTCCTTATGTTGCCAGTAATTTTTGATGAATAGCTATCAAGCAGCCACTTGCCATTTTCCCAAAGGTGGCTGCTTAAAGAAGTTTAACTGTATTTTGTTTAGTTTTTGGTTCTCTTTGAAGAACATTGCTGTGTATTTTTTGCTTCCAGATGAAGTGTTTGCAGACAAGGTTCCAGAATGCCCTGACTGTGGAGGAGTTGTTAAACCAGGTTGGAAGAATCAAAATCTATAAATAATTGTGAAACCAGTGCACTGAGATTGATTAGAACTTGAAAACATGTCACTGGCTGGCTGCAGGAAACTCTGACTGATGTTTTATATCATGTCATGGGGGCCAAAAGGTCTTTCAAAAAAATACATGTCTTGCAGAATTTTAGTCAAATTTCATGTCGCCCACCAATGCAATGCTGCTATAGAGTCTTGTTTCTTTTGGAAGGCTAAGAAGGTCTCAGGCTTGCAGAAAAGATGTTGGTGTCACCAAGTCTCAAATTTACAATTCTCCACCCTTTATATCATGAGCCACCCAAGAAATAACACATCAGGCCACTCTACCACTGGCATCTGTTATTCTTATTAAATTCTTGATTTCTTTTATACAGACATAGTATTTTTTGGTGAATCCTTGCCAGATGTCTTTCACAAGTGCCTTCCTCAGGTGGTTATTTTTGTTGTTATAAATGTTTTATCGATGTTTAATTTAACATACAAGACCTGTACACACATAGACCTGTGATGTATGATTTGCACATAATGAATATCTAAAGATTCTTAGCTCTTGGCTCGGAGGCCTGCAATCTATGCAAAGGGCTACAACTGCATAGCCCTTTGCATGCATTGCAGACCTATAATGCTAGTCAGTTAATTCTTATTTTATAGTAAGTTACTACTTCTATCATGCATGTACTAAGGGTGCGTTTCTTTGGGAAAATCCAAAATTGGATCATTGATCTCAGATCACACGGATACTTTGCTCCCAAAGAAACGAAGAATCCGAAAACGGATTTTTTGCCATGACAACCCCGTAAACACATTTCGCACAGAACATAAAATATCAGCACAAATTTATTTTTCGTCGAATGTATCCTAGCTAAAATAATTTAAGCATACAAAATCTTTTACAAAAACCACACGTCGAAGTAGATCTTCTTTAGTGTTAAGCACAATGTGGCGAGAAAGCATCTGAGAGCGAAGAATGATTGCGAAATGATCAGTGCAAATTTCACTCGTGACAATTTCAAAAGGATACAACTTCCGTAGGCACACACTGGCTGTTCTAGAAAACCTGTATCCCGTTTAAAATGATACTACATACCTATCTGAAGCTACCGTTTCCTTTTATCGTGAAATATTTTTGTATTTTGATCGAAATAACCGCCTAAAACTTTCCGTATGGCAGTGTTTACAAAGAGCGAACCTGTATTTTCACAGCAAAGACCGCTGGGCCAAGGTACTTTTTTCGAATCCTTTCCCAAAGAAACGCACGGATCATGAATCCTAAAAATCCGGATTCAGATATGATCTGATGTATCCACTCGAAGTGTGGATTCTTCAGATCATTGATCCAAGATTAATCCATTTTCGGATATAGGTAAAGAAACGCAAAATCCGTTTTTGGATCAAGAATCCGGATTTGGATTTTTCCCAAAGAAACGCATCCTAAGACATGCCTCTGTAGAGTACTGAACATTGTTTCTTTGGCACTAATCACAAACCTAAGAGACTCGCAATGAAAACAAAATGTATGCTCCTACCGCACTCTGTCTCTTGCCAAGTTTGATGATAGATCATGAACATGTTTTTGGCACATAAAAGAAACCCAGTGCGCAGACTGGCAAGTTCATGACCATAACCCCCTTCAAAGAAAATTATTGTCTATTGTTTGCTTTGCAATCCTGAATATGTTTTGTTCTTGATCTGTCCAGGATATGCCCAAATGTGACCTTCTGATAGTGATGGGTACTTCATTGGTTGTGCAGCCATTTGCTTCCTTAGTAGACAGGTGAGAATCACTTTAAAGGAGCAGTGTCGCAATATTTTAAGTCTTTTTTCTGGCATAAAAAATTAATTTCAAATTGAACGAACCTCAAAAATAATGGTTTTCTTTGGTAAAAGAAAAGTAATAATAAATCCAAAATAAACATGGATGGTTAGGTTGCAGAGAAGAAAGATTAAAATTTATTTAACCTTTATTTCAACACGGTAAAATCATCAGGACTTAAACTACATATTACTTATTTAAAATTACTTAATACCTATTTTACATAATAAATTTAAATTGCATTAGTCGTCTACAATGATATTAAGAAAGGATGTGATAATTAATTGTAATAAAAGAAATGCCTGCTTTCCATGAATGCCGTGTGATGGATTATGAACAACAAACGTGCTAAAAATTGGCCTATTTTGTCAGTGATATGGCCCATTTAGCCAGCTGAGTAAACTGACATCCCTATTCATGTACTGAGCTCTAACTGTTCTTTCCCCACTTAAGAAAGGGTCTATGACTTGAAACTAAGGACCTTAATCTCTACAGAGATTACGTGTGTCTTATTGGTTTGGTTCTATTTGCACACGAAGATTTAACATCAATCAGACACTTCATAGACTTCTCTTGAGCTACATTATTAGTATGGAATCTCAGTGCATTGCTACATAAATTTTATTACTTCATATCGAAAATTTTTCATGTATATTTAATTAAATTACATTTTTTAGCATTTGTTTCTAATCGTGATAGGACTATCTTAAACTGTTGATTGCATTGTGTTTAGAGTTCCAGAGACAACTCCAAGATTGTTAATAAATAAAGAGAAATGTGGAAATCAGGTACAATGAATTTTATATTTTTTTGCCGTCACTTTTAGGAGACATTGATCTGCCATTCCAACCCTCCAAGTTAAGACCATTTTAGTCGCCATGGTGACTAAAATTTTGGAGCTGGAGACTAAATTTTAATTGAAGTCGCCAGCCTGGCGACTAAAATTGAGAAGAAGGATTGAAAGCGTGAGCTCAATTTAGCGACTAATATTTTTCACTGGCGACCAAACTTGAACAGTTGGTGGCCAAATGGCCACTAAGGAAAAAAAAATAAACTTGGAGGGTTGCTGATTCCTCTGAAGGTTAACATACAACTCATGGCAACCCTGTCTGCGTTACCAGTGAACAAACGCCAACATTTCTTCTTTGATACATGGACTCCTGAATGAAAATATTAACAGATTTTAGCACAATCTGGCATACATGTAGCAGCAGAATTGCCCAAATTTAACCAAGTTTGTCAGTTTTTTCTTTTTCAAATCTTACATCTGTATGTGTAACTATTTAATATAAAACGTCTTGTTTTTTGCTTTTTTTCAGCCTGATTTCTTCAGGTTGTTAATGGGCGGTAGTAGTGGATTCCAATTCGATAGCGAGGATAACTACAGGTAATGAATACCAAGAAACAAGTATGGTTATTTTATTATATACCATGTACGCGACAGCTAGTCAAAAGGCTTGAAGGCTTTGTGTATCTGGCGCACGCTATCCTACGAGTTGTATGCAATGATGATTTCCCGCCATAGCATGACACGTCCGTCGCAACTTCCAGTTCTTTCCCGCCAAAAACTCGCCGGAACTTTATACTCACTTTAAAACTCTTTTTCAAGGTAAAAAAACAAGTCGTCCTGGAGCAGTCTAGGTATCTTTGTCAGCATTTCTAACTCATGCTCAAATCGTGGACATATGAAGCGGACGGGGGTGTTCGTTGGATATTTTGAATAAAACCTCCAAAGGAGACCAATCTGGGTGTGGCTCAAGCTTTTTTTGGCCCCTAAAAGATACCAAAATGCTTAAAATACAATTTATATTTCTATATTTCTTCACATGAAACCTAAAACGAGACCTTGGCAGCTAAAAATATTAGCGTTTTGCCCGGAACACCATAGGTGACTTTGAGACCAAAATCCGAAATTTGCACCCCTAAGTGAGACGACAAGTTTCCCTGTCATCTGAATCCCCCCTCTCCCAACCCCCGGGATGCAGCGCGGTTTTTCACAATAATCAGCTTTAAAGATCCCTATTGAGGAGTCACAGTGCGAATTTTATTACGGCTGTTCTCATATTGCTGCGTGTTTTTCTTTTTGTAGAGATGTCATGTGGCAAGGTACTACAGATGACGGCTGTATAGCTTTGGCTGACTTTCTAGGATGGAAGGTGCGTGTGTACCCATTTAAATGGCTGCGAAAGTTGAGGAGAGTTAATGGCAAAATAACACGATGGAAACTAGTGGTGAAAATCATAGAGTGTGCAGGTGGATTTCCACTGACGCGTAATTTTTTTGCGTGCGTTTGCGTGCGTGAAAATTTTTTAGAGACAATGTATGAACGACTTGCGTACACGTAACGCAAGCCGTTCATACATTGTCTCTAATTTTTTTCACGCACGTAAAAAATTACGCGTCAGTGGAAATCCACTTAAAATGTCAGTGTATTTTTCTTTGTTTGTTTTTCTTATAGGACGAACTGTTAAAGTATGTCGAGACAGAACACAAAAGAATTGATGAAGCCAGTGCTAAAGAACAAGAATCACAATCTACCGGTTTGTATCTTTTGTAGAGTATGTAGTTTGTTTGTCTAAAAAATATATATAAATGTTTCGGCCTTCGGGGCACTTTTTTCGCCGAGAATCCGGTGGAACCGCCGGCAACTGAAAGGATACTTGCTTTCATTCGTTCTACAGTAGAACCCCGGTAACTCGAACTCGGATAACTCGAACAACCCCGCTAACTCGAACAAACTTCCATTTCCCTTGGATTTGAACTCACTTTTCAGTCATTTTTACTCGGTTAACTCGAACTCGGATAACTCGAAAATCCCGCTAACTCGAACAAAATTTCGTTTCCCTTGATCAAAATTTGGGTCAAATTTACCCCGGTAACTCGAATTCCGGTTCTTGCAAGACGCCACGGTTGCCCACTGATTAGAGCAACAAAACAGATCACGTATTTGACAGCCTTTTCCACTCTTATCCTAAGAATTTATGATCGTGTTAGAGTTTCTGACGAGATAAGTTTAATTTGCACTGTGCTGTTTACTGAAGTGCTGTAAAATCAGTAAACTATCAATTATTAACTTGGCAAATTAAATATTCAATCTACCCCGATAGCTCGAAACCCTGCTAACTCGAACGGTTTTTCGTTTCCCTTCAGAGTTCGAGTTACCGGGGTTCTACTGTATTTCCTGATGGAAGAGAAGGGGATACTATCGTCGGGTAATATCAAAAGCTGCAATATTTCGGTTACCTAAAAAATAGCTGTTTTTCAAACTTTGATTACAGATATGCAAGGATTGTATCTACGGGCTCGTCAATTACTGAGATTTTTTTTCTTCCTTTTTTGTTCCACTAAAGACACGTTTATTTCTTTTTGTTGCAGGTGAGAAAAAAGGGGCTGATAAGTCGACCAGCAAAGACAGTGAAACAGAGAAGCCGGACAAGGACTCGAGCAACCTTTAGAAAAAATTACACAAATCTTAGGCGGCGAGTTATCATACTTTTAAAATATAAATAAAATGGGCGAGCAGTTGCTCTAATACAAATTAAATTTCACAAGGATACACGATCAAAGGCAAAATCAGATCTGCTCGCTGAATAATAAGAATACTGAAAAACACCACGGTGTGGTAATTTAGTTTGAAAATCTCTATTTTAATCGAATGTTACAAATTATTATAGAAGCAGACTTCCGCTACGCGGTCGTCTGATTTAACAATCGACAACAGACCGACATGAACTCCATTGAATTAATGTACAGGTGAAATGTAATAATTAAGTTTACTATTTATCTGTTATGTTTGGTTTGTGTTTGTTTACAGAGAACGCCAGATCGAGTACAGATGAAATTTAATCATTAAATTTACTGCGATAACAGTAAAACGTAACTAAGGAAAGACGATGTTCCAGGCATTCGTCAAAAATAGTGCTATTTTACATTTTTGTATTAAATGGTTATAAAGTTATGTTTCTTTGTTAATGGACAATACATGTGTTGTGGTTCAGTTTTACGGTTTGTACAATTTCGTATTTTCCTTTGTTCTTGTGTATTTAGTAAATAAACACCATCAGGCGACTGGTAAATTAGAGGATAATGCCCTAGGCTAAAAGATTGTCTGAAAAATGAACAGTTGTTCGCTTCTCGGCCATCTTTGAATTGGTCGCGCAGGAAAATTAATCTGTGGGCTATGAGGTAATATATCACAAAGAATTTAAAACAAAGGGAAATACCAGATTGTAATGGGAGTAAAATTGAACCTCAACTTATATCTGTGACGATAACTTTTATTTACATTATTCTCCATCAGTGGCGTACCCGTAAATTAGGTATTTACATCGATGTATTTATATCGACGACCACTTGAAATAAATTGATTAATAATTTGATTAAATGCACTAATGTTGAATAAGTTGTACTGACGTACTGTTCATGAAACCTGAACTCTGGGTACCCAGCGTCAGTGGTCATATTGGTAAAACTCATTTTCCACAGGGGAGAAATTTCAATATGGCCATCGTGACCTTTTGAAAATTCTTAATATTCGTTATCGAAATCCCATATACAAACACTAAATATAACGCTTTGCTTCCATAGGGGGTACTCCCAAGTTTATTTTGTTTTAATTTTTGCCCTCTCTCAAAATGGAAAACGAAATAGTCATGAAAACTTCGTTGAACACTAATTTGCGATTTCAAATTTTACCCAACACTTACTTTAACTTTTTGTTGTCTCTTTGAAAGTATGAATTTTTTTTTCTTTTAGAACAGGTAAAAAATATAAAAGAGGTTCTAAAACATGTTTTGCTTTTTCAAATGGCCTTGTTATCTTGAATCCGAACGTCGAGTAGCGCCTGGGGAGAGCGTGAAACCGCAGACCGCCAGCCAGGATTTGAGGTTGGGTCACCTGTGGGGCTACCTGCTGTGGTATGTTGGTAATCAAGGATTGAAAAATCAACATCGCCAGGGACGCTTGTTTAACAAAATCCAATCACAATAGAGAAGAAAAAAATGCTCGCAATGATTGTTCAGTGACACAGATTTAAATGTTACAAGGATTATACTGGAGGTCATATTATTCGAGTTTATAATATCCACGGCTCGGCGCCCAAGAACAACGTAAAACATTGCAGCTTAGTTAACACTCTATCAGTGAGGTTCTGATGGTGGCTATGGTAAGATAAATTAACTACTGTAACTTGAGATAATTGTTATAATATAGAGGGTGTAAATACACAAACTTACACGAAAAATTTTCGCGCGTAGAAGTGGATGTTCATTCAAAAATCTGGTACTATTTCGAGTTTAATTTGTTAAATTTCGTTAACAGGCTTCAATATTAAACAATTTGTTACTGTAGCTTCAAGTGCTGTTCAAACACCAAAAATGCAGAATTATTTTACATTAACTCAAGTTGTTTAAAAAATTGTGCTATTTTCTTTTCTTTTTTTCATTTTGGCTCTTTAGTCTGCTTTTATATACATCTAAAATATAGCCGTTGTAAACGGCGCGGGATAGAATTCTAGCTGGCACCAAATAGAATTCTATTTGATTAAAATTATCTTCCATAAATAAGACGGGAAAAAATAGAGCTTTTTGTTTCAGCAACTCTCCGGAGTTAGATTTTGGAATAGCACTGAAATAAAGATTTAACGCCTCTAATTGTGGTTAACATCAAGACATGCTTCCCAACATTCAGGTGGACGTTTTTTAGAACACAGAAATCCGAAGGCGCGCGCGCAAGAGAACAAAACAATTGTTACGAAACTGAGTATGTGTTTCAGGTCCAAGCGAACTGACTGGGCTTGGACAAAAAATTGCTTTGTCTAAAAACATTGGCACGTGATAGAGGAAGCACCACAACTGCGCTTCTGGCGTAAACGTAAGAGCATGGAGGTGAGAAACTAGCGTTTAAAGCTTGTATATTTGTATTTTTCTGAATTTCCACAACAGTTTCAAACAATAATAACCTAGAGCCGACTACCGATGACAACCATGGCAACAGTTTTACTTTGCTGTCAAATTCGCCCTCGAAATATACAACACCTAATTAGAAAAAAACCGTTTTTTAACATTTTTTAATGATTAATGTATTAAGATAAAAAGATAAATTGTACAACAGTGTGCTTAGGTAAAATTACGACAACAAAAACCGTTTGGATGCAGAGGACCACGCAAAAAGTTACAAGTTATTGAAGAATAAAACTACTTGACTTGTCCGTTGCCGGATCTCTTGCTCAAGAAATGCTAGTACCAGACGTCACTCTAAGTTTAAATAAAATCAAATTTATTGCAAGACTGCATGGTACTACGGCAAAAGGACAAAATTAATTGGCCAATATTTCAACTAGCAGAGTTGTTTTTCTTCACGGTCAGTATTATAATGTAACAAAAATAAAGGTTCGGAGATATAATACAACGTGTCAGTCCTTACAAGGCATCCAAACTTTCACCGAGGAAAACTTAGTTTATAACCTCAGTCGATATACTGTAAAGATAAAAAAACAAGTATTTTTAATAAAGAAGCTGTTGTATAGCGTCGGCGGGCAAGTGAAATGCAGTAAAAACCCGCGAGTAAGGACCTAACATTAAAGAACCTGTTAGGCTAAAATTTGCAAATTACGATACCATTTTCATAAGAACCTATTTAGCCTAAAATTTGAAAACAGGTTCTTATTTTGTAAAATTGATTAAATATGTTTACTTTTGGGAAAATATAATAAGTCAACATTCTGGATCCTCTTTGGAGATACGTAACCTAGAAGCCTTATTACCCCAGATGTAATGTAATGCAAATTTTATACAAGAAAAAGGCTGAATACCATTAAAATCTCTATTTAAAAACATTAAAAATTTTTCTTCAGAAATTAAGAACCTATTAAGAACCTAATTAGCCTAAATTTGTGTTAATTTCAAGTTGGATTTGCTTGCATTTCAAGCGTTAGTCTTCGTCCCAACAAATTAGTGATTTGCGTGCGCTATTGGATGAAACCTGGCAACGGAAAACGCGTTACATGATTCTTGTGATAAACAATGAAATGAGAAAATAATAGAGCGTTCTTTGATCTGGCAAGATAAGGTACCGATTTGAAAGCCAAACATATTTCTGTTCTGAAGACGGGAAAACAGCTGAATGGCAGTAATGCTTTTATGTTTTCAAAAACATTCGCAGAAACGTTTAGCGTGTGAAGTCTGAGAATTTACTTTCTAGAATCAGTACAACATGATTAGCACATAGGTGTGTCCAAAGCTGTTTCTTTCTTTTGCATTTGTTTGAAGAGTTCCATTGAAAAATTATACCATCTTTCAAGCCGACTTCATTTCAGTTGGTTTAATTGTTGGAGATGACCCTTCTATGACCGCAGACTTTACATTAAGCTTATATATTAACATTATAAGACCTTTGCCGAATTCAAGGAGAAGTAGGAAGCAAAATTAAGGTCAGAATCCCTCAAATACCAAGAATAAAGGGACAGAATCTTAAACTAGCAATTAACCCTCTATTGGAACTTTTTTCTCTATACAGTCCAACAGAACAGACGACAACATCAGCGCTGAGCAATGTGCTTCTACTTCAAGCTTCTCAAGAGATCATCAAGAATCTGTCCATCAGAAAAACGGAACAGATTTCGTTGATAACGTACAGTTACATTGTAAGAGCATTATGGAAAGAATGGAAGTTATAAAACAGTCGGTTAATGTTATTGGTGAGGATAAAGATTCAGTGGACTCAAGTGAAAATAATCCGTTCGTTAATGACACTTCACCGGAATCTACGAATGATGTGCATGGGCAAAAGTCGTCGGCGATCGATCCACAGGAGCAAGTTCAAAAGATACAGAAACGAGTTGAAAGGATCGTGGAACTAGTGCGATCTACTGCGCAAAAAGTAAGTTGATAAATAGCTTAGAAAGATATTGTATTCATTGTTTTCTAAGCGTGTACAGCGAATTTTAGCGACTGTCTTATGAATTTGGACAAGCCTAAAAATTCAGGCAGGCCAACAGGAGTAGTGGGCACTGGGTCACACACATTGGTTATAGCATGTTTCGCACGTGCACGAGACTTAAATCGATTACAGAGCAGAAAAAAACTCAGTAAAGCACTAAGATCATTAAATCGTGAACAATTTTTATTCCCCGTTCTCAACATTTCATTTGCACATAAACCTAACTTACTGAAGCATACTTACTTGTCTAAGTTCCAGTGATGGTGCCATTACATCAACATGAATATTTTACATCTTTTGTTTTTTTCTTTTTCATTTTAGGCAGAGTCTGTAAACGTAAGACCTGACTCTAGCCACAGAAATAAATCAAGTGGGAATACAAAATTCAATTCTACGAGTTCTTCAAGAGAAGGTGAAGTAAATGTAGGAGCGACGTCAAGTGAACGCGAAGCGTTGATCGATGAAAATGAATCTGATTGTTGTGCTCTGATCAAACGCTCCGACGACGAGAAAAAGCTACAAGTACAAGAACCCATCGCAGAGACAATGATTGACAAGCAGATAGCCAATGAGACACTTGATCGCAAATGTGATAGTGTTGCAGAAACTGCGGCATTAACCTTATCTCATTCAAAGCAAAAGGGTCTTAAAAAACTTAGCAATGGAAACTCTATCTGTGGCTATGTTAAGCTACCGCCCTGTTCTACAGAGCTATCTTCAAGAGATAAAGATCCTTATCGGGAAATGGCGAAAACTGTCGTCCAGGATGTGTTTGCTCGCATTGGTTGCCACGAAAGTTTTGTCCGACGCGCCAGTTGGGCTAATGAACCGAGCAGTAGTTCAAGGGATCTGGGCACCATTTTAATGGCTTATAGCTTCACTGAACCGTACGAGAAGGTACAATAATGTTATTAAAGATTAAGCTTACTCTTTTCTCTTTGATCATGTTATTATCTAAAAAACATAAAAACAATGTCCAGATCCCCAGCTTAATTAACAAGCAGACTCATCACCGATTTGCCTTTGCCTCCTCAATGTGATCAATGCTTTAAGACATTTTTTGTGTGCGAAGAACTAAACCCAAAGACTTTGAAAATTAGATCTCCAACCTTTCTGTAACACGTCTGGTGTTAGGATAGTAAATCATCAAGTTTTTAAACCCGATTTTAAAAAGTTTGTAGCTTAAGTTCTGCGTAGTTAGGGAGAAAGGTTACCAGGGTTGAATAATCGAATGCTTGGATGGTTATATTTAGTATCGCAAATAACCCACCAGAGAATAAACCTAGGGCAATGTTAATTTGTTTGATGCATGACTCCTGTTAGGGTTAGAGAGTGCCACACAGCAGTTAGTGACTTCAAGTGACTCAACTAATGTAACTAGCCGTTGAAGATGCTTGCTTCGTTACAGTGAAAATGTTCAATAACATAATGATTCTACTGACTGGTCATTAATGTAAGTCTTATCAATCAAATGTTTTTTCAACAGTTCACAATCTCAAAACAAGACAGTAGTGGGCTAGACACTCCAGGGGAAACAAAGACTGACGGGATAGCTTCCATTGTTCCAGAGACAACCGATACAGAGACAGAAGAGACTGGGGCGGAGACTTTAAATTGCTCGACAGACCAATCAAAGACGGCGTCTTTAGTTACATCACGTGATGTTCGATCACGAAAGAGGATTTCATTTAAGAGTGGTCAGAAAAAGTGGGCTGGATTAAAGAAGCGGCGAAAATCATTTATAGCTAGAAAGGAGGCACGAAAGATGCTGAATTTGCAGAAATCATCAGATGAAACAGCAGGTTACAGTAAAGGTATCTCAATGCTTTCTAGCCGCCAACCAAAAGAGAAGGGTCAGAAAACTTGTCAGAATCTGATTATAGTTGATACTTAAAAATTAAGGTAAGATCGCCAAACGAAAAAATTATCTAGTTGTGTCCAATCTAACAAAGGTGACTTTTTTATTTTTAAGCGGAATCCGAATTTGCCAACGGCGCTTGTCAACCTGTGGACGAACGCTGCCAGACAGCAGTGGACGAAGATAAACTAACGCCTCTGAAAGAATTTATTGTGCTTGGAGGTAACACGTTATTATTTAGAGTTTTTGACTAAGTTTATGGCAATACTTTCCTTCATAGAGGCTCGATTAAGAAATTGAGGAAGGCACGCCGGGCCATCCTCAGGGTCTTCGTTCCCTGCGCAGTAAGAAACGATTACTCGAGGTACGAGAATGCACGCCGGGCAAGATAGGAACTAAAGTAAAGGGACAGCTCTGAAATCTTTAATTCTCTCTCTCCCGTATAAGAAATAGAAGTCCTAGATTTGTTGGGCAAATTTCTGAAAGTTGAAAAACTGACACTCATAGCCCGCGTAGCTGGCGGTTTTGTTGGGGTTAAAACGCTTGCGAGCAAGCGGGAAGCCGCGTCAACGGGCGGCAAAGTACCCTAGTTCCCTCGCGGCTTCGCCGCTTGCTCGCGCGCCAATAACTCCAACAAAACTGCCAAAGACACTACATGAAAGTTAGGATAAGTGTTCTTTTGAAAAGACTTCAAATGAGGAAGGTCGAAATCCAAATTTAAGTTGTACAGTGTACGCACTTTTCAAATATTTGCGTAAAAATTAATTGCATGTTACAGGAGCCAAAACTAAAGACGGAGAGGATATTGTCGTTTTGAATCCATCGAAGATTCCTAGTAAAAGGGAATTTACTGGAAGGAAAGAATACAACGAAATCATGGAGTGTCTGTTCTTGTAAGTTTGTTTGCATATTTTTCCGTTTAGACGTAATGTTGTTTGGTGCTTGTATTATTAAAGAAACTATAGATTCTAAACAACAAAAAAGAGAATAGGTGCGCATACAAAGCCTCGTTTTCAAGTTCCTCTCTTTTCCTTCATTTGAGCAAAGAGCCTCAAGGGACATAAGAAATAAGTATATTCGACCGGTAAAACTCCATACAAGTGGCGTAGCTTCACAGTGATCCATGCGTACATTGTCGAGTTTGCAAGCACGGTTTAAAGTTATTTGATTTAGTGAATAATTAAGAAAACCAGCACAATGTTTAGTCGAAAGTTCACAAAATTTCAAGGGAATTTCTAGAGGAAATTGTAGGTTGATTTATTGCATTGAGGCTGATCTGAGGTGGGGGTGGGAGAGATACTTTGCTTTGCTTTTGCGAAGTCGTTCTCTGCTCAGGCCTCGCTCAAACTTTCTGATGTTTTCAGGTACGTTCAGAAATTTACTGAAGAAAAAGTGAAGACTGAGAAGTTTGTCGTCACAGTTCACGCTGTGACACAGCGGAGAAGTCGGCTGCGGTCCCGCAAATGGGCCACTGAATTGTACAAGTTTTTAAAAGACCGGTAAGATGTTATTGTGAAAATTTAAGGCAATAAAATAAAACTGAAAACACAAGAACACTAGCATTAAAACACGCCGGGATGCCAATCAATATGAAGAGGATTTTTTATACTGCGTAAACTGGCAGTGAATTTATATTTTACCAGAAATTAAACCCATTAGGGCTTCCCCTAATGGTTTTTTGATTTTACTCAAGAATCTCTAATTGATTACCAAGATCTATTCAGTTTGTCTTATGATAATATTCACTTATTATCATTATTTTTATTTTTTTTTCTTAACTAATTTAGGTGGAATACCTGTAAACTAGCTGGTGTGACATTTCTGCAATGTCACACCTTATTGCTAAGTGTATGACACATTAAACGACTATTGTATTGTATTGTATTGTATTGTATTGTATTGTCTATTAATCTAAGAACTAGCTCTAACTGAATTTGTAAACTGAACGTTCTGTGTCAAATAGAAATTCGAAAAATTGGCCGTCGTGGTTGTCGTTCTCCAAAAGATGCAGAGTTCGACCAATTCACAATAGTTTTGAGAGGACGACAAGGAAATGCACAAAGATTTATAACGCACGTGCAAAGCCATAGTAATGCTCATTAACTCTTTTGTTCGGCGACGTTCTCGTTGGTGTTGCCGTCGTGGTTTGCTCAAGCTCCCTACTAAGTGACTTTCTTCATCTCTGCAGCTAGATCAGTAGACTGAAAAAGATCCTAAGAACAAGTTTAATTGGGGCTCGGACTCCTCAAGCTTCAAAAGCTTGCTTTAAGCAGGAGCTCCTTCTTTAAGTTAGTCTGAAGAGCACATCAACAGGGCCATCCCCTACTCAACCTGCACCTTATCACCCAAAGAAGTAGTCCTTTCTGAAACAAGTTTGATAACCTGTTTACTTTAATTTAATCAGTTAGTTTTCATCTCCTTGTTTTTTTAATTTTTGTTTTTCTTTATCACAGCTATCAAAACAGACTGACCCGCTGTGTGTTCTATAAACCCTCTTTTAAACTGAGAGCATTGGTGATACTTTCATGGCCATTCTTTTCGTGAGTATTTTAGATAGACAAATCGCTTATTGTACACTCATTGCATATCTTTTAAATGCCAACCATGCCGTTTGTTTTATCGTAAAAGCTTATTCATATACTTTTTAACCTTAAGTTTTGAACGTAATAACGTCTCTACCTAGTCCGGTCTAACTGAGTCATAGGAGCCGTCATGCTCATTGAACGACTGTCTGACGGACTAAACGACCAACCGAACATCGACCACAGACTGACTGACCGATCGACTAATTGTGTTACTGGCTGTCTGACTGATCAACAGACCGGCAGACCAACCGTGTGACTGACTGACTGACTGACTGACTGACTGACTTCGCCATAAGTGGCACTCACTGAAAGACTGTAATGATTTTGTTGTAGAAACTGCATGAAGGAAAAGATTTTCTTAGTGAGAAGCCGCCGAGACTTTGCCAAAGCCCAAGGTGAGGATCCTAAGATACGCTGAAAAAAAAAGAACTATTTCACATTAACTTCATGTTACTTTATTTTAAATTTCTGCCCAAGCCATGCCTATCGATATAATTTGGAGGATGAAACGAAAAATTAACAATGTCCTGACAAATTTTACTAAAATTGTAGTTACATAGGTGATACCGTATAGATTTATTGCCAATCCATAACATAATCCAATAAACAATATAAACAGCGAACCCAGTTGTTGAAAGGCTGGAAAACGCTATCCAGTGGATGGCGTAGCTGTTTTGTCAGCACTTACCCACTGGATAGTGATTTATCCGGTGTATAGCGTTATCCGCCCTTTCATCAACTGCGCCCAGAACCCTGTATAAGATTTGGTTGTCCAAAGGCGATTAACGCTAGTCCAGGATTAAAAGTTGATCGATGTCTTAATTTCTCTTGTTTTAAAGGATATTCCATAGCAAATGTT
The DNA here is from genome assembly GCF_052425735.1 of Oculina patagonica. Lineage (NCBI taxonomy): Eukaryota > Metazoa > Cnidaria > Anthozoa > Scleractinia > Oculinidae > Oculina > Oculina patagonica. Next base: position 35,377,183 of record NC_135770.1, read on the forward strand.
TTGTGAAGTTCGAGATTGGTCCACATCAAAACTGGAGGACAGTTGTTGTAAAACTGAAATCAAATTACACGCTAATTCTGGATTAGCTTAACTGTTACAAACAACAATCTTTTTTTCAATATTTAACAGGGGGCGTTAACTCTATAAAACAGCAAAGTGACGCAGAGCCTTTTAAAATTCAATAATGTTTTCATTTAAATTCTCGACAGACTATATTCTAGCAATAAAAAGCGACTAGAGTAAATTAAAACCTTTTATTTTTTTGTCCCTTAGGTCTAGAAAGTGACGCAGTCACGCAGGAAACAACAACATGATTTATGTTTCTGATTTACCTCAACTCTATCTGAAACTGAGATTTATTATATTACTCAATTACTTACAGAGATAAGTAGACACACATGGTTACTTGGCTAAAATTCGAATAAAGTAACTATTGATTTTTGCTATTCAGCCTGTGTTTCATTGTCTTGCCTTGTCATCTCTATTCTCCCCAGAACCCGCCATATTCTTGGTCAGTTCCAAGAACGAGAACTCTAGCCAAGTCCGATTTGAAAGTCTGCGATTCACGTTATTTTGGATGATAATCGAAAATTAGCACTCTGTGCATGCTTAAAAAACGGGCAATAGTCCCAATCTTGTTCCCAGAGCCTGCGCGTTCCTCTTGACCAGCGGTCGGGAAACTCAACGGCTCTGGACAAATCCAAAACCGGAAACAGGAAATCCTGGTTCCGGTTTGATTGTGCGTGTGCGCCGGAAATTGTGTTGAAACGAACAAGTTTTCAACAGCCAATCAGATTCAGATGCCTTTGTGGCGGGCTTTCAAAGAAAAGTGGGCCTTAGTGACTACACTGGCCTTGTCCCCAATAATTATCACCTATATAAGGCCCCACCTTCTCAGGAGGGGCCTTATATGACTGGTTTAATGCCCCCACACACACATACACACACACACATTTTAAGTGTCGAAAGTATTGCTAGCGCAGAATAAAAAATTGGTTTGTCAAAACACAAATCGTTTTAACATAATGTGGTGTTGGACTTTCAACAAACTCATTTCCCCAAAACGGTACCAGGAGAGGTCCGCAATTTGTTACGATTGTATCTGACATTACCTGTGGAGCAGTCAGAGGGTATATTTTTTGCCCTCCGTCGTCTAATTAACAACTCAAAAAGGACCATGAAACAGGATTGTTGGAACTTTCTAGTAATGCATGTCACAAATCGGACACACCGGACAAACTGAAAAATTGAGTAGGGGGATGCCCCCCCATGTTTCAAAACACCCGCCGCCTCTGCTCATAGAAAACTTGAGTTGGAAGTCTAATATTGTTACGTATCTTAGTTTTGTTGGGTGCAACAAGGCTTCAAAAAGAATTTTAGAATAAGCTGGAAAATATGAGTAGGACTGGAAAGAGATGCTTGGTGCTTCCATGTCTCATTTTGACATGTCAAGAGAAAAACGGCAAGAAAAAGAGATTGTTCTACAGTCTGTATTACCCAGAGGTCTGTTTAGACAAAAAAAAATGAATTTGGTTTTATTAATTATATGTTAAATCAATCATTTTTTTAAAAAATACACACAACAAAAAATATACTAAATAGGTATCCATAGCAGTGGTGAATCCAGAGGTGACCAAAAAAGGCTGGGAGACCACAGGTAGGCATTTTTTACCTCTGGTCTACCTCTGGAGAGAGAATCCTAAATTATTTTGGCCCTTCAGGCCTTTTACTTTTCAAAAATAAAATGGGAAGCAGGCCCTTTGGGCATCTCCCTAGATCCCCCCACTTTGTATAGAGCCCTTACTGATAGTGGAACCTCTACAAAAACCAACTAAAGTTTATGCTACAACACAATCCCTTAGAAATGTACAACTAAAAATGAAGCACACGCATAAAATCAAAGGCCAGAGTTTGGTAGTTTGTCTATTTTTGTGTTCTTTCCTTGTTCCTCTTGGACAACTTTTAAAATCTCCTTACGAAGGCAATCTTCGGGATTCACCATGTTTTCAATTATATCAAAGTGATCTACTCCAGGCAAGATCAGGAAAGAACTCTGCACACCATGGCTTTTCAAGATCTCAGCAAATTCTTTAGACTGCCGAATAAACTCTGGAGACCCATGCTCCTCAACCACAACCACAACAGGACAGCGAATTATTGGTGATGTCTTCATCAATATCCTTTGGGGACTGACTCTTGTGGCAGATTCTTCGTCAAGATTTATTGCATCATTGACGTAAGTGCCAACACAAGGTAACAAATCAAAAACTCCAGATATAAGAAACATACCATGAATGGCTTGAGGAGTTGAGGGATCTTTACTCCAATCAGCAACCATCATCATAGCACATAAATGCCCTCCTGCAGAATGGCCACACAAAAACAGTTTTGATTTAGGAAATCTGTTGGCAGTGTATGTCACTGCAGCTTGGATTTCGGCGACCATCTCTTCCAAGTTGGCTTCTGGTGCTAGGTTGTAGCCCACAATTACAGCAACACATCCAGCCTGTGTCCAGGCATTACTTACAAAGCTGTACATCTTCCTGCTGCCTTCTTGCCAGTATCCACCATGAACAAACAGCAAAACTGGTGCGGTACTGTCTTCATAGCTGTACCCAGCAGGAATATCATTCTTTGCGGTAGGATAAAATATGTCCATCTTGGCTTTTTTCTCACCATAACATATGCTTAGTTCACCATTTGAACCTTGCCGAGTGGTTTCACTATAATCAGTACAGACCTTCACATGATGTTCCACTACTTGTTCGGCATTCATGCGCTTGCTCCACCTACTGGGAGAATAATACAGCTCCAACCACTCCCTCGTCTTTCCTTCCATTCCTTCTTTTCCTTCCTGGACCTTTACAGCTGGCTGTTTACATCCACCTGTGTTTACAAGACGGCTACCCACTGTCTTGTGTTCCTTGTCTAATCCCTGTATTTTTGATGGAAAACAACAACAGACATTTAGATGTAAATATTATATGCTAACAATATTTTTTTACATAAAGTTTTTAACATGTGCTATCTGTGACATAACTCTTTAAGCATTAGAAATCATCAAAACTGTTTACTGAAAAGCTTAGCAATTAATTGGCAAATTGGTTTTATTTAAACTGCAGTAGAACCCAGGTAACTCGAACTCTGAAGCGAAATGAAAAACAGTTCGAATTAGCAGGGGGTTCGATTTATTGGGGTCAACTGAATATTCAATTTGCCGTCTTAATAATTGATTGTTTACTAATTATTTTTTCAGCACTTCAGTATACAGTACAGTGCAAATTAAACTTATCTCCTCAGAAACTTTAAAACAATAATTATGCATTCTTATAATAATACAGTACTGTGAATGTATGTATGACTCATAAGATTAAGAAATGACTGTCAAATATGTGATCTGTTGGTTAAAGAAATTAAATTCAAGTTGCTGTAGTGTTAACATGACAAGAAGAACTAATGGGATATTTCAATGGGCATCCGTGGTGAGTTGCAAGAACCAGAATTTGAGTTATCAGGGTAAATTTTGAACAAGGGAAACAAAATTTAGTTTGAGTTAGCTGGGAAATCGAGTAATGTGTGGTTCCAAAAAATATCCATACCTCCCCCACGGATGGTCACTGGAAATTCCAAGGGGGAGGGGGGTTTAAACCCAGAAATTTCCGAGGGGAGGAGGGGGTTCACAGGCGGTTTCTTTTCCAGAGGGTGAAGACCGTGAAGAAACATGAAGAAAATTGAAGCAGCACGCGATCGATCCAAAGCATACTCACGTACGTTGTTTTGTAAATAATAAAGCTCCTTTCCATTGAGATGAGGTTTACATCATAAGCTTTAATATTTATGTGTTTCATTTGAGTTTTCTAGCGTTTGCTAGCGCTACAATTCCAAAGACATTCTTCTTCGTGACCGAGTCAAAATGGCGGACGTGACAGGCGAAACTCATCCCCACACTCCCACTTGTGCCTCTCAGAAGGTCCGGCTTCTCAGCCAGTAAAATTACTTCGGCCGAACCGAACGCGCGAACGTGAAGATGTTTGGTCATGTTTACGATATCGAAGGCGCCGTTTTAGTTGCTGAAATCTTAAAAGGAAAAGCTTTAGTAGACTACAAGACAGAATTTTAGAGGAATGGCTAAGACAGCAAGGAATGCTGTAAGTTGCGATTTTTATTAAGTTCGCCAAGAGTTACTTTGAAAGCAAACCAGAAATGCTTCTGCGATGGAGGGGAATTAGACTTCAGCTCAAAACAGAAAAGAAAGAAAAAATGCAAGACACTCGGTTTCAACTTTAAATACTAAGTTTTACACATTTTTATCAACATAGAAGTAATTTCAAACTGGATGGCAAGGATGTTTAAAGTTTGTAGATTACGTGTATCCGTAGAATGATGTCAACGCATCATGTTGTTAAAATGGAGATAAAGTTTGATTAAAGGCTATCGTATTTGTGTAACTGAGTTGTAGTTTTCATTTTTAAAAGAACAAAACCATTTGGATTTTCCAGGGGGTAGAGCAGTCCATGTTGAAAAATAATGGAAATTCCTGGGGGGTGGGGGGGTCATCAATGACCCCTTTGGAACGGAAATTCCTAAGGGGTGGGGGGATGCAAACCAAAAAACCATCCGTGGGGGGGATATGGATATTTTCTGGAACCACACAATCTGAGTTCGAGTTAACCAAGTACAAATGACTGAACAGTGGGCTCAAACACTTTCTGGGACTTCAGGAAGTCATTCAGGCATTACTGTACAGTAACTCAGCTCCAAGCCAGAAGACTTTTTACCCTACCTGGGTAGGGATTTTGACATCCACGACGGCCCCCTCACTGGTAAATTTGACTCTTGACTCGGTCCCTATCTTGGAAAGTGGAGAGGGGCTGGCCAAGGGTGGGAATTTGGCTCTCAATCGAGACCCAACGGTAGGGAAATTGACATTTGAAAACCTGAACATGTCAAATTCCCCTGGGGTTGCCCCCTGCCCCCCCCCCCCCACCATGGGGCAAATCATTAATAGGTGCATTTAGACGTTCGGAGATTTCAACTACCAGACCACAGTACTGTAGTTTTAATCAACCACTGTTAAAATGCTATCAAGATTAACTCGAAAACTTCACTTTTTAGTTGTTGCATAAGCTTGACAAGCTTAACTGCTGAAAACTTATGCACCTATCAATGTTAAGCCCGAGGGGGGGGGGTCGGGCAAGGGGTGGGGATTTTGACATTTTCTATAAAAAAATGTCAAATTCCCCACTCCCGGGACAAAATAATTGGTCAAAATCCCCATGAAAGGTGGTCAGATGTCCTTCAAACCTTCATATACGACCCGAAAATCCCTACCCTGGGGCCATCACGTACGATCAAAATCCCTACCCTGGGGACCTACCTCACGATCAAATTCCCGTGGTTAGCCCGACCCCCCCCCCCCCCCTCGGGCTTAACATTGATAGGTGCATTATTACGAGTTGGTTTGGCATCTTTCGAACCAGAGTTTTCGGACGCCAAAAGCAGCCAGCAGCGATAAAAGAGACGGCTTGTGCTCACAGGTTAGTTACAAACTACAAGTAAAACTTAAAACTCTTAACTTACTGTAAAATTCGTACAAACTTGAGTAAGCTTACCAGTTCGTTCGATCGTAGACTGTTCACAGTAAAGAAAGTCACCGAGTTCGACGGGCCGCCATCTTGGTTCGTGATTGGAGCGAAAACTGGGGAGAGTACAAAAATCCCGTGGGTGGGGATGTTGTGGGGATGCGGGGTGTTAATAAGGTATTTATAGCGTGGGGATGGAGAAGCAGAAAAATAGGGCGACTGTAACATCTTCCATCCGTTCGTCTCGTGTTCGCGGAGTGAGTTGCTCCAGCACCCTAGTGTCCTTCGCAGCCTTTAGTTGGGATGTCACTAACGGCTGCGAAGGAGACTACCAGTACCCCTACCCACGGGCATTTTGCACTCTCCCCAGTTTTCGCTCGGGAACCTGAGGGCCCCGTACGTAGATTACAAGTAGAGCTTTCCACAAGTTGCTAGAGATTTCCCAAGAAGTTGCCCGTCATTTCTCAAAAAGTTGCTCAAAAGTTGCTTCAAAAATTCAAAAAAATTTCTTCTGATAATAAAAGTTGCTCGAAAGTTGCTCCAAAAAATCCAAAACGCTGCTTCTAATCAAAGGAATTTCTCTAAATATATGCTAATTTCCCTTTGAGGTTAAGATTTCTAAGCAGTTTTATGCAATTTTACAGCAAAGGAAGTATCTAAATAGCGTATTAAGGGGAAAATTTGTTAAATAACAAGGATTTCTTTAACTGAGAAAAATCGTAAAGATATCGATGACGTCATGTTTCCTGACGAGTTTCGCAATGTTTTAATGCAGAATGAGCCGAAAGTTGAAACGTCTTCAGATGTTCCTCTAAAATCTTCGGCAACCTTCGTAAATCTTTGGAAACGTTCGTATGGCCTTTGGACAACACTCGGACAATGTCCGGAAATATTCGGCTTGGACATTGCTCAAAATGTAACAAGTTGCTCGAAGGGGGAAAAGTTGCTCGAAACATGAAAAGTTGCCAAAAAGTTGCAGAGCAACTTGTGGAAAGCCCTAATTACAAGTGCTCATAGAGTTGTATGTACCAAACTTTGTTCGGTTGACTGCACCGGGTTGAATAAAAAATTTTCAGAAATATCCGTCAATAAATTACCCGGAGATTTTCCGTTCCATTCGATTTTGTTTCCGGATTTTTTGGCTGAATGGTTCACATTTCGGAAATTTTCGGGTTTTTTTGCAAACTTTTCCAAGAAATTTCCGAACAATCCACACCCCCTTTTGAATTTTCCAGAAAGAAAGAAAGAAGAAAGAAATCAATGCCTCAAATCCCAGCATTGCGGTTCGCCTGGATTCAGGTGCAACTGCACACCATCCCATATTTGGACGGCTGACACTTCACTGTCAAGACTGTCAATCAGCTCTGTCCATTGGATGAAATAAGGCCTGAGCGGTCTTATTTTTAATATAAAAGAAGACAAAATAATTAATACGCACAACTTTGTACTTTTAAAAACATTCCTCATTAATGATTGGAGTGCGTGCTTTTCTCACGACATTGTTGAAGTGATTCAAAGCATAAAAATCTTCACAAAAAATTCTGAAAAATTCTTTAATGCCGGGATTCTGTTTGAATAAAACATAGAGTGATTTTATCAAACCCACGAAATAGTTACTACACAATTAGATACTATTAGACACTTATTGCATTGTTTTCTTTTGGTTAGTTTGGCTATTTTAGACTCATTGTTAAATATTGTTTCACGGGTTACATAAAATCACTATTTCTCATAGCTGCGAGGAATGAATTTTTTATGTCGTATATAAAGAAGTGTCAAACGACACACCCATAATTTTGCTGTTGGTCAGTCCGTAGAAGTACGTTGAGGCGAAACTGCGAACATCTCCCTCCGTGTGCTTCCTTAAGATAAGTCCACGTTTTCTATTTTCTTTGTATGTCTTGTATCAGTGTTATTCATTTAGTTACCATATGTAGCTTTAGGTTTTGAAATTTCGCTAGCCTTTCAATTTTGACCTTTAAACGGTCCGATATTAGCCGTGAAGTTAAGTTCGATGAACTCATCGGCCACGCCACGGAAAACGATTTAGTTTAATAAGTTCTTGGAATTACTGGGCAACAAAACACTTTTATTATTATGAGTACAGTGATTGCATACAACGAAGTTATTTAACCTACTGTTGACCTTTCATACCTGCTGGCTTGTTCGGTTCGTTCGAGGTATGTGTCGTTCGCCTCGAAGCGCTGCTACATTCAGTGAACTTTTCATTCTTTTGATAAAAACGAAACTCTTCGATTGCCATGCATTGCTTTGAGATGGAGAGAAATAAATTCTGAATTTGGCTAATAACCTTGCAAGCAGTTGTTCAAAAAATATTCTACAAGCTAAGCCGAGAGTTGTTTTAAAAAGAGCGAGCAAGTTAGAATTTGTTAATTGTTTGTTGTTCATTTCAGCACAGGATGTGAGTTGTGAAGAAATGTCTTTCTGGTTTTTGGCTTCAGCTGGGGTCGACGGATCATTGACATTCCTTGTGGTATTGCGCTTCAGACATACAGCTCGGAGGTTTGTTTGAGAACTGTTTTATAATCCGTTGATCTAAGTGAGGCCAGAAAACTACCAACATATTCCTGTCGATTGCTTGGGGTATGTTTTTAAATTAATTTTACTTTGTGGGCAGCGCTTTTAAAAGTCACTGCACAATTTCTATTAGTTTGTCGAGCGAATTTTTACAATTATACCTCAACTGAAAAATACACAGTAACTAATGGCGTTTCTTCTGTTTTCTCTAGGCTAACCAGGGATCAGTACTGAAGAAATTGCCTGGATTTTTGAGTACAACTGCTTGAATCGATCGAAGTCTGGCCTGAGCTGGTCGCCTCTAGTTAACTAATGGAAGCATCCGTTCTTTCTAGGTAAGTCCATCATGATTTTCTTGTTTGTTTTTTGTTTTCTGTTGTTTACATCTACATCTACAATAAAGGGGCCTAGCAAAGGGAGGGATACTCCCATCACTGCAAAAAAGTGGGGGGGGGGGGGGGCGATAAAAGAACCTTCGAAGTCCATACATGGCAAGTGTTGTATACATTATCAAGGAACGGGCTCGTTATTTTATTTTACTTTGTATATCGTGAAGCCACACCCGAGGTAAGACAGCATTTTGTTCAGGTTAGTTTTTGATCAGTTTTCGATATTGTAAAACCACTGAAGTAAATAGCCACAATGAGAGACCCATCAAGTGCCTGCGTATATTGCAAACAAAAGAACAATCGACGCAAACTGGTCCTTCCGACATAGGAATCTGGAAAAAAAAACCGCGAAATTAAGATACACAAACTTTAACATAGAAAAAAAAAGAAAAATGGCTTAATATTGAGGTTTCCTCTGTTTACTCCAGGACAGACAAAGATGTATCAAAGAAGGTTTATGGACTCTTGAGTGCAACCATTTTGGATTGAAGTGATTATGTGTGAGGCTCTTGGACTCTGGCGCAAGTTGACTATTGGAAACACTCAGGGCTTGATTCAGATAAGTACATCATAGTTTTATTTTTCCTGTCATTTGCCATCTCAGTATCTCAGACTCAGAGTGAACAAAATGAAATATTTTTCTTCAATATTGATAAATTGACAAGTATCTTGTGTAGAAACTCGTCGTTTAGACAATTTTACTACGAAAAACATTACCTTTGAACATTTAACGGAAGATATAACCTTTATTTGGGGACAGAAATAAATCTTCGGCTGTAAATATCAATTTTTTTGAAGTTGCGCGGAAACAACTTGAAAACGTTGGTTAACGTGTCAAATTGCAATCCGTTTCCATCCGAGCCATCCGCAGCCAAACGCGCTTTAAACAGTTTTATTGCTCGAAAATAGTAATTGCTAATAAAAATGGACCATTATTTTTAAATTTCCCACGACACAAACATAAATTTTGGCTGTTCAAAAATCAGTTAAAATCCGTAACATATAGTCCCTTTAAACCTGGGGGGGAAAGGTAAATATCTAAATCGTTATTTTCGGAGGTTTAAGTAAAACTGTCGAATATTGTTGTATTACATGTAAATCTTCAGTGCAAAATAAGTGTCTTGCTCGTAAACAAAAAACTTGTTCATTCCCATAAGTTACGAATCAATTTGTTCAACCAAACAAGAAATTCAGAAAATAGCAGTGATGGTCGTTCAGTGTCCAGAACAATTTACAAAATTCAAATCAAAATCAGCAGATAAAAGATATTGTTGGCGTTTCTTGTAAATTGAAGAGTATGTTCTGTGTGTTTAATAAAGTATAGCATAAAAAGAAAGGCATATATATTAATCATTTAATTAGAAGAATAGAACTGATATTTGAGCTTGGAATCCATAACTGAAAAATCCATTTCGTTATTTTGTAATATATATGATTTTTTCAACTCCAAGAATTTTAAGAAAATGGCCAGTTTGTAAACCCCTACAAGACAGTTTGCGCCAGGAATTACTCAAGTTTATCAGTAATTTATCATTTTTTAGCTGAAGCTCTAGCTACTTCAAACATGTCAAACCAGGTCAATTCAAGATCTAATTGTAAAGCAACAGAATTATTATTATTATTACTAAGTCATGCTAAAGGCTCTCGCTTTCAGATAATTAACCTGTAGAATAGATTTCCGGAAAGATAGTGAACAAATACAAGTGGGCCAGTTTAATAGCAATGAACGTTTTTAATTATCAAGATTGATGACCAACAAGCTGACCAACATACATTTTCTCCTTACAATATGAATACATTGTCAAACAACAGGTGATAAAAATAAAGAAAATCTTCAACTAGGACACATAAAGTAACTTTATTTATACCATGCCATAGAAAATACAGCCAATCAGAATACAGGAAAGCCGTTGTATATTCGACGGTATTCAACCCAACCTTCCCATAGTGCGCTGCGACTGTATTCTCGACGAAATTTAGTAAGCGTATTTTCTATGGCATGGTATAAAATAGTTACACAACACTTTCTCGTGGTATACTATGGAATATCCCACTTGTCACTTGTATTTTCTTGGTATACACACTCGCCTAAAGGCTCGCGTGTATACCGAGAAAATACAAGTGACTCGTGGGATATTCCATAGTATACCACTCGAAAGCGTTGCATAACTAGTATGTATTGTCTTGTTGTATCATTAGGTTCTCTGATTCACCAACTAGAAATATATGAGTCAGTAAAATCAATGAATATAATATGAAAGGATAAATACTGAAAAGATAGCAAATAGCTAAGCTCATTTTCACTTAGATTGGCTGAAAAATGACGCCACAAAACACTATCAATAGTTTGTTTGCAGTCATGTGACTAAATTTAACCAAAGCTAATTCGGTGTCAAAAAATCAGTAAAATTTGCTTAAATTGTACATAATGTTCTTCATGCCGTATAGTTCTCAACTGATTCAGACATTTTAAATGCATGGTATAATTTCATTTTTTTTCACCAACAAATTAACTTAATACTTCTTAAATTAGCCTCAATTTGAATTGCACAGATAATCTACAGGCCGGACAAACTGTCTTTGTTACGCATTCAGCAACATTCGATGTTGATCGCTTCTTCCCGTTCAACTGTGTCCGGAAATGAACCCGATTTATGAACCTCGGTACTTTCGGAAATAACACGCTCTATTTGGAAAACATTAATATTTTAACTTAAAATAAATATATCTCGTAATCTGCAATTCCTAAGCTTACGGAAAATATATACCTTGCTGGGGTTTGCGTTAATTACTAGACGGTAAGGCAGCTCCAAGGCATGATGTTCATTTGGGATATACTGATAACTTAAGCCTTTTCTAATTTGGGAAAGCCTTGCTCATTTCTCAAATGTGACAAAGACCAAATATTTTCAATGACCGCGATGCAGACAGGAACAAGTTGTTCGAGAGCAGATTAAGGCTGTGATTACAAGTTATCTACGGTTTATATTTTTGCTGTTTCTTTACGTTCATTGCTGCTAATTTTATGTTCTAGAGCAAAAAGGATTCAGATAAAATACTACCCATATAACTGAAAAATGAAAATAAAAGTGAACTAACTCCAGAATTCCAAATTAGCTTAATCCCGCTTTAAGAACTAGGATATGATAAAAATCCAAGACTTCAATCACTATTGCGATTTGTTGTAGTGTTATAATCACCTATTAGGCTCAGATCACAACGATGGATGAACACAGGATTATTGTCTTACATATCTTGACATGCAAACAGAAGTTGACAAAAGTGGTGGGATTTGTAATTATTTATCTTGTTGAATATCAGTTATCACGTTATTTTATTACTGCTGAGCAGTGAAAATTAACGAGGAAAAGAGGGACTTGCGAACAAATTCACAAACCAACTTCGTTAGAATGACTTAAGTTTCCGAATAAAGTGTGTTTATAGCTTAATTTATATTAAAATACCTTTTCAACTTAGCTGTGGTTAAAAATCTGAACAAAACAAAAAAGAGCATATCATCTCTACCTGCTAACCTAGCTAGAACAAAATTCAAAATTAATCCGCTCATTTTAAAAATTAAATTGCACTATAATCGCACAGAAAATTTCGTTTTATTCATAAGGATCTGATTACTAAAATTTTGCAGAACTTCTTGCCAATAAGGAAATCGATCATATGGTATAGTTTTTATTTTGAAGTAAAATAAAACGCAACACGTTACAAACACAAACAACAAGAACCAATTTTGCGTTATTATAATTCCAATAATTACATATAGTATTGCAAAAGCATAAAACTTAACTAAAGCAAGACTGATAAAAATAGTAATAATGTAACAAAGCAAACAAAATTAAATGGAATTCATCAGGAAATCGAGAAATATCAATTTAAGTTGGACAAAAATCGAGTATCAGGATAATTTAATAAATTAAATCCTATTGCGTGATTTTAGTAACTGTACATGATAACACAAAAACAACAATTTCTTATCAGAGCCTGAGAAAACGATTAATTTCAAATTTTACAAGAGCCATGTAAACTTAACGTAAAATCTAGTGTGGCAATTTTTTTTATTTTTCTTATTGTTTTGTTTGTTTGTTTGTTTGTTTTTCATGTGTGGCAATTTTGTAAAATGGTCTTTTGGGCAATTCAGTGAAATTCAGTGGAACTTCGAAATTTGCTTTGGTGTTGTAAGAAATTATTTCTTTTGACAAGATATTTTCAACAGCAACACAGACGTTTACAACAATATGTAAATAATTTTGGTACATCGTCCAATTTATACTCGAAGACAAGGCGGATTCCGTTTTTACTACCAATTACAGCAAATAGTTGCTAACTCTTCATAAAAAATTGGAACATCCTCAACTTCTTAAATACGACTTCCAATGTATACTTTGTTTCATTTTGTCAACAGGCACGAAGAAAGAGATGAAAGACCACAAATGTACAGACAAACGTCACAACAACAACAGCCTCAACTTGCAAAAACAAGTCAGGCGGAAAACATCATGAAGTAAGCAGCTCGTCAACAATAACTTTCAAAAACTGCAATTTTCACTCTTTTCTAAGTTTTCTAAAGTATCAAACAATCTTCATTGTCACATCGAAGTTAGCTACTAACCGTAAAAGGACAACAAGAACTGTCTTAAAGATAAGATATCCGTTCCATTTTCAAGTAAGATTTTCAAAACGTTACTTGTGTAAAAGAGGGGAAAAGAGCGAATTAAAGGTCGTCAATTTAAGGCTCTTTAAAACCTTCTTCCAAAAAGTTTAATAACTAACTAACTTAACAGAGAAGAATAAAGTAGCCGCACGGCCTAATAGGTACGCACGGCAAAAACCTGTGTCCATGTTACTTACTATAATAATAACAAAAGAGGGGACGGTAACGTACTCCCACACACCCTACTCCCCCTCCGGAGGAGAAGGAGAGAGCGAGGGGGAGGTACTCCCACACACCCTACTCCCCCTCCGGAGGAGAAGGAGAGAGCGAGGGGGAGGTACTCCCACACACCCTACTCCCCCTCCGGAGGAGAAGGAGAGAGCGAGGGGGAGGTACTCCCACACACCCTACTCCCCCTCCGGAGGAGAAGGAGAGAGCGAGGGGGAGGTACTCCCACACACCCTACTCCCCCTCCGGAGGAGAAGGAGAGAGCGAGGGGGAGGTACTCCCACACACCCTACTCCCCCTCCGGAGGAGAAGGAGAGAGCGAGGGGGAGGTACTCCCACACACCCTACTCCCCCTCCGGAGGAGAAGGAGAGAGCGAGGGGGAGGTACTCCCACACACCCTACTCCCCCTCCGGAGGAGAAGGAGAGAGCGAGGGGGAGGTACTCCCACACACCCTACTCCCCCTCCGGAGGAGAAGGAGAGAGCGAGGGGGAGGTACTCCCACACACCCTACTCCCCCTCCGGAGGAGAAGGAGAGAGCGAGGGGGAGGTACTCCCACACACCCTACTCCCCCTCCGGAGGAGAAGGAGAGAGCGAGGGGGAGGTACTCCCACACACCCTACTCCCCCTCCGGAGGAGAAGGAGAGAGCGAGGGGGAGGTACTCCCACACACCCTACTCCCCCTCCGGAGGAGAAGGAGAGAGCGAGGGGGAGGTACTCCCACACACCCTACTCCCCCTCCGGAGGAGAAGGAGAGAGCGAGGGGGAGGTACTCCCACACACCCTACTCCCCCTCCGGAGGAGAAGGAGAGAGCGAGGGGGAGGTACTCCCACACACCCTACTCCCCCTCCGGAGGAGAAGGAGAGAGCGAGGGGGAGGTACTCCCACACACCCTACTCCCCCTCCGGAGGAGAAGGAGAGAGCGAGGGGGAGGTACTCCCACACACCCTACTCCCCCTCCGGAGGAGAAGGAGAGAGCGAGGGGGAGGTACTCCCACACACCCTACTCCCCCTCCGGAGGAGAAGGAGAGAGCGAGGGGGAGGTACTCCCACACACCCTACTCCCCCTCCGGAGGAGAAGGAGAGAGCGAGGGGGAGGTACTCCCACACACCCTACTCCCCCTCCGGAGGAGAAGGAGAGAGCGAGGGGGAGGTACTCCCACACACCCTACTCCCCCTCCGGAGGAGAAGGAGAGAGCGAGGGGGAGGTACTCCCACACACCCTACTCCCCCTCCGGAGGAGAAGGAGAGAGCGAGGGGGAGGTACTCCCACACACCCTACTCCCCCTCCGGAGGAGAAGGAGAGAGCGAGGGGGAGGTACTCCCACACACCCTACTCCCCCTCCGGAGGAGAAGGAGAGAGCGAGGGGGAGGTACTCCCACACACCCTACTCCCCCTCCGGAGGAGAAGGAGAGAGCGAGGGGGAGGTACTCCCACACACCCTACTCCCCCTCCGGAGGAGAAGGAGAGAGCGAGGGGGAGGTACTCCCACACACCCTACTCCCCCTCCGGAGGAGAAGGAGAGAGCGAGGGGGAGGTACTCCCACACACCCTACTCCCCCTCCGGAGGAGAAGGAGAGAGCGAGGGGGAGGTACTCCCACACACCCTACTCCCCCTCCGGAGGAGAAGGAGAGAGCGAGGGGGAGGTACTCCCACACACCCTACTCCCCCTCCGGAGGAGAAGGAGAGAGCGAGGGGGAGGTACTCCCACACACCCTACTCCCCCTCCGGAGGAGAAGGAGAGAGCGAGGGGGAGGTACTCCCACACACCCTACTCCCCCTCCGGAGGAGAAGGAGAGAGCGAGGGGGAGGTACTCCCACACACCCTACTCCCCCTCCGGAGGAGAAGGAGAGAGCGAGGGGGAGGTACTCCCACACACCCTACTCCCCCTCCGGAGGAGAAGGAGAGAGCGAGGGGGAGGTACTCCCACACACCCTACTCCCCCCTCCGGAGGAGAAGGAGAGAGCGAGGGGGAGGTACTCCCACACACCCTACTCCCCCTCCGGAGGAGAAGGAGAGAGCGAGGGGGAGGTACTCCCACACACCCTACTCCCCCTCCGGAGGAGAAGGAGAGAGCGAGGGGGAGGTACTCCCACACACCCTACTCCCCCTCCGGAGGAGAAGGAGAGAGCGAGGGGGAGGTACTCCCACACACCCTACTCCCCCTCCGGAGGAGAAGGAGAGAGCGAGGGGGAGGTACTCCCACACACCCTACTCCCCCTCCGGAGGAGAAGGAGAGAGCGAGGGGGAGGTACTCCCACACACCCTACTCCCCCTCCGGAGGAGAAGGAGAGAGCGAGGGGGAGGTACTCCCACACACCCTACTCCCCCTCCGGAGGAGAAGGAGAGAGCGAGGGGGAGGTACTCCCACACACCCTACTCCCCCTCCGGAGGGAGAAGGAGAGAGCGAGGGGGAGGTACTCCCACACACCCTACTCCCCCTCCGGAGGAGAAGGAGAGAGCGAGGGGGAGGTACTCCCACACACCCTACTCCCCCTCCGGAGGAGAAGGAGAGAGCGAGGGGGAGGTACTCCCACACACCCTACTCCCCCTCCGGAGGAGAAGGAGAGAGCGAGGGGGAGGTACTCCCACACACCCTACTCCCCCTCCGGAGGAGAAGGAGAGAGCGAGGGGGAGGTACTCCCACACACCCTACTCCCCCTCCGGAGGAGAAGGAGAGAGCGAGGGGGAGGTACTCCCACACACCCTACTCCCCCTCCGGAGGAGAAGGAGAGAGCGAGGGGGAGGTACTCCCACACACCCTACTCCCCCTCCGGAGGAGAAGGAGAGAGCGAGGGGGAGGTACTCCCACACACCCTACTCCCCCTCCGGAGGAGAAGGAGAGAGCGAGGGGGAGGTACTCCCACACACCCTACTCCCCCTCCGGAGGAGAAGGAGAGAGCGAGGGGGAGGTACTCCCACACACCCTACTCCCCCTCCGGAGGAGAAGGAGAGAGCGAGGGGGAGGTACTCCCACACACCCTACTCCCCCTCCGGAGGAGAAGGAGAGAGCGAGGGGGAGGTACTCCCACACACCCTACTCCCCCTCCGGAGGAGAAGGAGAGAGCGAGGGGGAGGTACTCCCACACACCCTACTCCCCCTCCGGAGGAGAAGGAGAGAGCGAGGGGGAGGTACTCCCACACACCCTACTCCCCCTCCGGAGGAGAAGGAGAGAGCGAGGGGGAGGTACTCCCACACACCCTACTCCCCCTCCGGAGGAGAAGGAGAGAGCGAGGGGGAGGTACTCCCACACACCCTACTCCCCCTCCGGAGGAGAAGGAGAGAGCGAGGGGGAGGTACTCCCACACACCCTACTCCCCCTCCGGAGGAGAAGGAGAGAGCGAGGGGGAGGTACTCCCACACACCCTACTCCCCCTCCGGAGGAGAAGGAGAGAGCGAGGGGGAGGTACTCCCACACACCCTACTCCCCCTCCGGAGGAGAAGGAGAGAGCGAGGGGGAGGTACTCCCACACACCCTACTCCCCCTCCGGAGGAGAAGGAGAGAGCGAGGGGGAGGTACTCCCACACACCCTACTCCCCCTCCGGAGGAGAAGGAGAGAGCGAGGGGGAGGTACTCCCACACACCCTACTCCCCCTCCGGAGGAGAAGGAGAGAGCGAGGGGGAGGTACTCCCACACACCCTACTCCCCCTCCGGAGGAGAAGGAGAGAGCGAGGGGGAGGTACTCCCACACACCCTACTCCCCCTCCGGAGGAGAAGGAGAGAGCGAGGGGGAGGTACTCCCACACACCCTACTCCCCCTCCGGAGGAGAAGGAGAGAGCGAGGGGGAGGTACTCCCACACACCCTACTCCCCCTCCGGAGGAGAAGGAGAGAGCGAGGGGGAGGTACTCCCACACACCCTACTCCCCCTCCGGAGGAGAAGGAGAGAGCGAGGGGGAGGTACTCCCACACACCCTACTCCCCCTCCGGAGGAGAAGGAGAGAGCGAGGGGGAGGTACTCCCACACACCCTACTCCCCCTCCGGAGGAGAAGGAGAGAGCGAGGGGGAGGTACTCCCACACACCCTACTCCCCCTCCGGAGGAGAAGGAGAGAGCGAGGGGGAGGTACTCCCACACACCCTACCCTGGGTGTCACCTCAGATTGGGGTGAGGTGTTATGTTAGTGTCTCGTGTTTTATACTTTTACATTAAATTTCGTTTGCTTCCTATTTGCATTCCTCCTTGCTAGAGACGGATTGTCTCCCGTAGACATTTACTGCGACAGTGGTAGTGTGCCTTACTTCCATCTCAAATTCTCAAACGTTCCCTGAGCAGGGAGATGGTAGAAGGAAATTTTACTTTTATCCAAAATCCTCCAACCTCCTCCGGGAGATGATTGCACATTAAAATTTAATTCCCATACACAATCATCCAACCACCTGGATGTGAAGATTATTGGAGAGACTTTCACACCTGCCCACAATCCTCCTCTTTCCCAGAATAGAAGACTGTTGGAAAAACTTTAATTCCATCCACAATCTTCCCCTCTCCTAGATTAAAAGATTGGGAGAGCGAGTTTTATTCCCATCCGGCGTCCTTCACTGCCCCTGAAGAAAATAAGTTGGAAAGGAGTGCAGTCCAATCCACTTCTCTCTTACTTTGAGGAGAGTCGAGAATGTGGATGGGGATGAACTCTTTCTTCACATTTTTTCTCTGGGAGAGTGGAAGACAGTGAATGGGAGTAAAACACTCTCACAATATTCTCTTCCAGGAGAACGAAGATTGATGGTGGAAGTTATTAAAAGTCTTCTCTGGGAGAGTGTAGGATTGTGGATTGGAGTAAAACTCCTCCTATAATCTTCACTTCTAGGAGGGTGGAAGATTGCGGCAGAGAGTTAAACTTTAACACACAATCTTCTCCTCTGGAAAGCTGGAAGATTATGGTTTAAAGTAAATTCCCTTCCATAATCTTCCCCAAGGGTCCCCAAGGAAAGAAAGACTTCCCCCACGGTGGCCGTAGATATCCCTGGGAGGTATCCCTTTTTTTACTATTAAAGGAGGAATTGTTTATGGAAGTAAACCAAACTTAAATGTAAAAGTGAGGACAACGACACAAGATTCACCCCATACACTTTTCAAGTGCTGCGGCATTTTTATATCCTTCTTTCTTTTTCGTTACTAAGTAATGTTATATTATAGAAAGGTTTTAAGAGCATTTGGGTCTAGCCTTTAATTTGCTCTTAGCATCTATTTTTTTCAGTGAAGTTAACTAAATTTTCCTTGTCTCTCTTTTTAGAGTGATTACAGATAAATGTGAGAATTGAGAACGACTCCGAGTACAATGAAACGTTTTCTTATTTAAATTTATTTATCCATATACATCATACTTGCCCTAGTGTGCAAGGGTCTACTGGAACATCTTTCTCTGTGTAATTTTTCCTGTTTTTTTTCTGATTGATTTTGCATTCGATTAGAATCATTTTTTTCTTTATACATCGTTTTAAATAGTAATAATGATCCATGCGTTAAACAATTTTCTATAATGTACATACACATGAAGTATTTGTAACGTTTCTTTATTTACACTCAGTATTTGTATCATTACTTAGAAATTACAAACTATTTTAAATGGCCGCTCCACGAATAAGAAACGTCTGCAAATGTTCATGTACTTGTCTTCAATTCACTCAGGCGCTGAGTGTTATTGTTCATTTTCTCGACTGTTCAATCTCTGAGTACCTGACGAGAGGATCAAACATTGACAATGTATTAGAATACGACTATGAAATAAACGTTATTGATGTAAGAATTTATCTTTAATGTAGACAGCTAGTCGAATGGACCGGGCGTCTTGTATAGTGTTGCTTTTGTTTTCATATTTTTTCATATATTTCATTGCTGTTTGCTTATATTAAAGTAAAACATAGTTTTATTGTTATAGTTTTATGTTATGCCCAAGTCAGAGTGATCAAAATCTTTTTTTTCGAGCAATGGCAATTTTTTAACCTGGCAAGAAACAAAATTAAGATAAACATCAGGCGTTATATCAATAGAAATCGTTAAACCAAAAAAACATGCTGTTAACACATTTAACCGCAGTGCACACGCTAAACAATTTAAACTTGCATAAAGGCACAATCATTTTTGCTTGCTATACTAGTGATCGTTATGTTTATACCATGTTTCTCAGAATAGTATTGGAAAACAAAAAAACTGAGACCAAGAAACTTTTTAAGTGTTACCGCCGTCTCACCATTGATCACATCAACGCTGACGGAGTGATGATACAGTGTGTAACTGTACTGTGATCGTAAATTAGCATTTATCTCTACTAGCTGTTGTTTTGAGTAAAAAATGAAACTGAAATACATTGTTTTCTTTTGAGCGTACCATGATGGTCCCCCAATTACATTAGTTATAAGGAAATGGCTTTTAGCTATAAATGAATTTTTGCAAGATAATAGGCTTTGAAACTCATCTTACCCCAGGTTATCGGAAAGTGAACATATGTTACAGGCGCTGTGTTAACATGTTACTGGCCGAAATCACTGTAAGTTACTGGCACATTGTTGTCAGAAAATTTAGTCACGCTAAGAGATTTTTTGCCGCTATTTAGAAAAATTGTGTTTCTCGCATTTTCAATCAGCATTGCTTTATAATTAGTAAACTGTTCCAAAATAAACTACTGGAATTTTGTGAAAAAGTTTTGTAGGAAAACGTTCATTTAATATGAAAAGTGGAGAGAGGCGGTGGGTGGGTTGAGCGGGGACCCTGAAATTGTTTGGTTGTGTGAAGGGGGGCAGGGGAACAATAATGGGGTCACAAGGGGGGGGGGGGGGGGCAGGCGCAAAGTTTTTTTCTTGATATCAACACATGAGTTTTAATTTTATTTTTTATAGATAATGACTTTACAAATTTTCAGTTCATAACCTTAACACAAAAACTCTATTTAAAATTTGAGCTTTTATGTTTTATTAAATCATTTCTGACACTTCAGTGAAATCCTCTTGATCTTTGTCATTTACATCACTGGCATCTCCACTGGTTTTTTCAGAGGATTCTGGGTCAGTCTGCCTCTTGATCATTGAAAACGTCTGATTTGTCTTTTTTGCCGTCTACCAGTTTCCTTGTTCTTAGCAGTTCTAAACATACTGTGGCTTGCTTCACGTCATCCATCAGATCTGCTTGGATAAGATATTCCAGAGTTTTGATGTGAAACCTTGGGATATGGCTTTTGTCGCACAATTTTTGGTTGACATCTCCTCGCAAGACAGTATTTGCGCGTTCTTCACCATGGGCTTGTAATTTGTATCGTTGTTTTCTTTCCATATCGTTCTTCCGTTAACGTTTTTCTCCTTTGCTCTTTCTTTCTTGTCTTGACTCTTTCCTTTCTTCAACAGCAGCCATCCCGAATGAAATGACTACTTAGTATTTTTATGTATAAATTGCACAGCATTGTAAAGAACTGATTTGCCTAATCAGTATTTCAACTGTTCCTAAACTATGTTGTTATGAAAGCAAGTTTGTAGGTGTATGATTCGAATCATACTTTTTAATGATAACAATTCTATCCGCCTCTAATTACCGTATGGCACTTATAATAATTTGTTTGTGTGCGGTTTAGCTAGCGTGACTATGGCAATTCAGTAATGTTGTTTGTGAGAAGGCTTTAAAAAAGCAGTGGCAGCGTGAAAGGGACGCAGGTTAATGATACTGCATCTCTCCCCTCCCCTCCCCCTCATACCCCCCACACCCCTCCCCCTTCATATTAAATGAACGTTTGGTTCTGAGTTATCGATCAAATACATCATACAAAAAGTACTCTTAATTTTTACTTAATGTTAGAGAAAAAAAACTATGTTTGACAATTTGCATACTTAATAAAGTGCTTCACATTGATTTCAAAATTCACCAATGAAATAATGCTAACCGCTCAAATATTAATTCTCGATCCTTACTGATTTCTTTATCTATTTTAATATTGCTGGTACATCAAGACGATATTTCCTAGTTAATGATTTTCTTCACGATACTTGACAATGCATCGATGGTAAAGATGGCGATTTTATGATTTTGATCACTGAGATTTAGTTTCAATTGATTGCTCCGATTGCTCCATGTTGCAGATCTGTCTCAGTGAACTTATATTAAAAGATGGAAGAATTCTGTAAGGTTTCAATCTTATCAAATTGTGTTCTCCCTACCCTATGCCATGCAATGAAAACAATTTCATCATATCTGGTCACACGACAGACTACAACTAACGCGATTGTTTCTTTCAATTCTCCATACTATCAAATTGCCATGTTGTCCTAAAAATTAGATTTGAAAATTTAAAGCTGCGTCAAAACAATATCTTCTAGTTGAAGATTTTCTTTCTTTTCATAACCTGTTTTTGGATAATGATTGGATATTGTAAGGAGAAAATAGACTTTTCGCCTCATCTCGATTCTAGGTTATCCAAACTTGTTATAGGCACTGTTATTATCGACATGTCAGTGAAATCGATCTTTGAAAATGTCCTTGGAAGACAATTTATTTTAAATTTAATTGCCATATTTTTTTTTAAAAAAATGTTGCACTTGAGAATTTAACGCTACATCAAGACAATATTCAGTAGTTGACTATTTTCTCCCTTATCTTCACCTACCGGTTTTGTAGAATGCATAAATCATGCAAGGAGAAAATAGACTTTCTGTCTCATTCCAAATAAAGGTTATCAGAAAGCGAATATGTTGTAGGCGTTATTATAGTGACATGTTAGGGAAATTCACTCAAACATCCTTGAAAGTCGCTTCATATTGCGTAGTCGTTTTGCAGTAAAATACATGCTTCTACGAAAATCCAGTCACAGCTTGAAACTGCGTTGTTTTGCGGCCTCTTATAAGGATTGTAATGATCACTGTATTGCACGGCGTAAACTGGAATTAATCGGTATCTAAAACCCAATTCTTGTCACATTGGTATTAATAACAGTTACAGCACCATTATTTTCTACTTTGTCAACTTCTATTTCCATTCAATGCAAGCCAATCACGAGTTTGTTTCACAAATAAAGGGTAAATTTTTTGTGTATTCTGTATGATTGGAATACTTAAAAAAATAATAATAATAATAAATAAATAAATAAATAAGCGACCACTTTTTTGAAAATTTCTTGTTAAGTCTAACTTTTACGAACAAGTTCTGTTTAGTTGGAACAGAATTTCAATTTTGCATTGATTTTTAGAAACAACAATATTTGACTTTTTTACATTGATCCTCAAAACCAAATCGAAATGAAGTTTTTGATCTTTACAAAGTACTTTAATTAAATCTCTTTTGTTACCGGTAGATCAAGACAATATTTCCTTTTTCTGAACGATTTTGTTTATATAAGATACTTGACTTTGTATCGATATGGTAAGAAAATAATAGATTTTGACCACTCTTGGGCTAAAACGTTTTGTGGCAAACGAAAAAAGAGAAGAGAAACTATGGTAAACTTATCTGAATACTGAAGATGTTTCCAATGTCAACTTGTGCCAGAGTCCACTACACACTGCAGTCCAAAATTGCTGCGCTTTCCTTCAAAACATCTGCATTCAACCTGGAAACAAATGAAACAATATTGACTTAGGCTACTTTTTCTGTTTAGTCGAACGTTGTTTAGGAACGATTTTAGTTCCCGTTCGCTGATCAATACGACATACGAATCATTCTCTAATATTTTATTTATCGTGCGAATAATATTTGTCAGCTATTTTCAAATTAACCATGACCTGCTCGTGAAGTGTCAAAGTTTCATAGCTCAGTTGGTAAAGCCTTGAATTTTTTTTCAAGCTTCAAAAAGCAATTGCTTCAATTAATTTAACCCTGCGAGGATCGACGATTTCATCATATGTTTACTTATTTCACGGCCCATACTGATTATTTTGTAACTCTTTTTTGCCAGTATATCAAGACTGTTTCCTAGTTAACGATTTTCTTCATAAGTACTTCACAAGATATATGGTAAGGAAAATGTTGGTCACTTTTGAACTGAAACCTTTCATGGTAAACGACAAGAAAACTATGATGAACGTACCTTAAATCAGTGAAGATGTTTCCAATGCTAACTTGTATTTACCAGAGACCAAGAGCTAGTTACTCAGCAATCCAAAATGGCTGTACTGTCTTTCTTCCAATATATCTGCGTTCAACCTGGAGAAAAAAGGAAACATCGTCAACTTTTAAAAGCTATTTTTGGAACAATTTTTTAGTTCTCGTTTACTGATCAATACGACAGAGAAATATCAATAAGAATAGCACTCTAATCTTTTACTGATCGTGTGAGCAATATTGGCAGTTTCACATAAACCAACTCGAAATATCAATTCTTGAACCTACAACTGACCTGCTCCCAAAAAAAAACGATAGCACGAAGGCCATGGGTTCGAGTACCATTTTAGCCTTGAACTTTTCCTAGAGGCTACAAAAGCAACTAATTACACCCTGCGAGGATCATTTCATTCATTTCACGATCATATTGACTACTTTATACCTTTTATTGGGGCTAGTATATCAAGACAATATTTCACGGCCTAGTTAATTTTCTTCATAAGATATATTGTAAGGTGATATTAGATTTTGATCACTCTTGTACTGGAACTTTTTATATTAAACAACAGAACAAAAAGACAAGAAAACTACGGTGAACTTACCTTAAATAAGATGTTTCCAATGTCAGCTTGCGCCAGAGTCAAAGAGCTAATCACTGCAATCCAAAATGGCTGTATAATTTCTTTCAATATATCTGTGATCAACCAGGGAAAAAAAGGAAAAAAGGAAACATCCTTAACTTCAGCTATTTTTCTTTGTTTAGTACAATCTTTAGAAGCAATTTTAGTTCTCGTTTACTGATCAAAACGATATAATAATATTCTGCTAATTATTCGAGCAATATTTGTCAGTTTCGTGTGATCCCCGAATATAACGAACTCTATGTGAAGGTTACTCCATACCATCGCGTTTCTGAAAAATCGTACGCGCGCAGTTTCTAAGGAAAATCGTCAAAACTAAATATCAACAGAAAGCTTATTGCACGTAAAATTTGAGAAAATATAAGATAAGTCGTTTTCTATTTAGCGCACAAGACTGGATAAACGCTAAAATAACCGACTGTCATAAGGATTCCAATGAGTTATAAATCGGTCCTCGAATGCGATCGCTCATGCAAGATAACTGCACAGCCGTTAATTACGTGCAAAGCATCAAAATCTCAAAAAGTGACAGAATAGTAATGAGAAATTGTTAAATGAGGAAAGTAGTTTAAATAAAACAAATCAGTGACAAAATTTTGTTCCTAACTGCCAAATGAATGCTTTGGTCAAATGTCGAATCTACATAACGTAAAATCCCTAAGGTCCTAAAAACAATACAAAATTACGGAATTTTTTGAGAATGTTTGACACCGAAAGAAATTGTAAAATTTTTTAGAAACTTTTAGAAAAGCAAAACCGTCGCGGTTTTGAAAAATCGAAAAAAAAAATTGTTTATAGTTTTATAAGTTTTATTAAGCTTTATAGTTTTATTAAGTCTTAAGTTGAGATCCTAATAGTTTTATTAGAGTGAATTCGTGTAACCCGTTTTTTATATGTTAATGAGTCGTATAATATAATAATGTTCGTGTACAATAAAACAATACACGAGTGGTCAGAAAACCTCAAAGAAATCACTTTAATAGTTATACAGAAAATAAGTATAAACAGGAGGTGTCTTTCTTTAAGCACTTCAAGAACATGTTCAACCTAAATCGAAAAATTAGCGGTCTGGTTCAAATCACGCAGGATTTAGTCATTTCACATTGTTGTTTTTCAGAAGATGGGAAAGAAATTTGCCAAGAGTAATAGAACACGTGCACAGCTATTTTCCTGCTCATTAAGGTCGCGGGGGATACCTACAGCATGAATAAATTCATGAAGCGAAATTTTGCTTGACCTGCATCTTTTAAAACGCTTATTTCTCGGCTGTTATGGGTGCGATTAAGCTCAAATTTTACAGAGACAGTAAGAAATGATAAAAGATTATGTATGTCATCTTTTATTTGGTAGATTGTACTTAACGGCGATGTAATAGCCACGTTAGTGCCAAATTGGGAAGAACATGATTTTGTGGCAGAGTTTGCGGAACGAGTAGGAGACAGCACACTGTGATCTTGTCAAAAACTAATCAGTCAATATCTCTAGAGTGTCATAACAGAAGCAGATTTTTTAATTTAAAATTTACCAGCAAGTTATTGCGGTTTAAATGCGCAAATTTGAATTTAATGCCTTCTACCTCTTTCTTAAAGCGCTCTTTTAAAATTCCGCTTCTGTTATGACACACTACAATATCCATAGTTTACCTATCTGCAGTGGCAAGTCATGAAGTTCTGTATCCGCGCTGTATTCTCTGCCACAAAATTGTCGGAAAAGTCCAAACTTTGAGATTTCCGAAGGTGTCCCGACCAAAACACGATCACTTTCCAAAGGAGAGATGTAATTATGGTAATAATATTCCACGCTTTTATGGTGAGAACAATGAGTTTTTATGAAGGACACGATTGTTTATGCCGAATATTATTGTGATTACTCTGAGTTGCAGAAACATTCAAATTTGAAAAAAAATTAGCGCATAGACTTCCTACAATCTATATAAACGTATAACGCCAAGTGTTGTTTTAAATTGGTTAAAATATCAAAGAAACAGGAATTTATTTTTTTAAAGAAATCACGCGCACGCACCCATATTTTTATCCAGTCATGAATATCTCGTAAAGTTGTCGATGTCAGTCGTTGCACTTCGTGCATACGCTTTAAATAAATGCATAATGATGAGCCTAAGGTGTCCCCCGCGACCTTAAACCTTTTGTTTGCTAAACAAAAGTTGTTTGTCATCGTGATTTGCTAAAGCTCCCCATTGGATTGCTCGCGCAGAATTGTGTTACAGTCAAGTTTAATTTGTTTTTCTTTACGGGATGTTGAATACAAAATGTTTGTCTAAAATCGCAAGACAATTCAAGGCATGATAAATTTTAAGCCCCGTTATCTGTTTTGGTTTTTACATATTGGTAAATGCTTGAATTTTAACCTGACTTCCACATGCAAATTATTACGATTTGTCCGCAATTTTCTGTTTTCCTGTACAGCTCATTTAAATATTACACGGCGCATTTGCATATAAAAAACGGGTTACACGAATTCACTCTAATATTAAGTCTTAATAGGACTATTAAGGACTTAATAGTTTTATTAAGTCTTAAGTTTTATAGTAGTTGAAAAATTGTTTATAGTTCAATTTTTCTAAATAATTAATTATTGACGTTTTCCTTGCAGCCATTTTGGAGTCATTTGTTCTTGCTATATCTTAATTACCTTTTTTGTTGTACTGTCAATATGCAAACAAACTGTTTTAAGAACTTTAGAATTTAACAAAAAAAAATTAGATTTTTTTCACCTACAGCTGTTGTTTAAAGTTTGTAGAAATGTTTGTTTTGTCTATTGTAAAGAAAGGTATAAAAAAACAAAACCTTTCACAGAGTAGTTTTTAACTGTTTTAACTGTCAAAAAGCCAAAAGAGTGTATCATTGGCATTTTTGACGTTGCCATGGCAACAAAGTTTGACGTCATTTTGATTTAGCTGCGTTTACTGATAAATGGTTTACAGTAAACGATTTTCAGCCGTATCATCAGGGTAGCTAGAGAATACCGAGGACGGGATGGTTTAAAGTTTGCCTATAAAGTATTGTGAACCAACAAAAAGAGGAAGCATTCACTCGAGAAGCAACTCGGAGTTCCGTGAAAAAGTTTATTGTTGTTTATGGTTGTAAGGTAAAATAACAATAAGGCATTATAATTTGTTTCGTGATGTAGTCACTTAGGATGTAAATCGCGACGTTTCAACTGCTTAGTGCTTGTCTTCACCAGGCGATGAGGTTGTCTGGTTATACGTCATCATATGTAGCACGAAAGTCTTCTGTGATTGGTGGATTTCGATCCTCACCGTTCCGGTAGGTTGTTTCCTCGGACGTCCGTTCTCGTACCAGTCTCATGTTGTTGGGTCTCTTGCCTGTGGGTATCCTCCTTCTGGAATGTCAGTTACGTTATCCTGTTGATGTTGTTAGGCTGACATCTTATATGAAAAGCTTCTTTGTCCCAGCTTGTGTACCACTGCAACTCCCAATCAATAAACTTTACATTGTTTCAAAGCAGATGTTGGCATCGTGGTCGTGTTCTACGAGGGCGGAGATCTGGGTGAGGACGATTTGAATGTCCCAGTCGAGATCCTAGATTGGTCTGTCTGCTTGCCTTAAGTTGTAAAATTTACCACATTTACATTGTTCGATCAAATATTGAGTTATAAATCAATTGAAATTATTTTTTCGCCAATGAAGCGCTACGAAGGTATGGAGTAACCTTAATCCTTTTATTCCCAGTGTCGAATTCATAATTCTCCACACTAATCATCTTACGTTTCTTTCAATGCTTGTTGTGAGAATTTAGCGATACGTGTAGGGAATGCCCTCTAATAAAAAAATTTCATTGTAACTTGACAATTTGTCAATATAGTAAAGAGACATAAGATTGAAGAGTAAACTACAGAAAATTGATAAGAAAACTTATGATGAACGTATCTTAAATAAGATGCTTCCAACAGTCAACTTGCACCAGAGTCCAAGAGCTACACACTGCGATCCAAAATTGCTGCAATTTTCTTCCAAAACATCTGTGTTCAACCTCGAGAAAAAAAGATGAAACATTATTAAATTAAGCTATTTTCCTTTGTTTTAACTTCTACGAACAGGTTTGCTCTGATGTACTCATAATTTAAGTTAAATAAAACTAGTGGTAACCACGGGTTAGAAAGTGCGGGCCTTGACGTACTTAGAAAAGGTACTGGTACGAGAGTACGTAATTTTTGATGGCAGTGTCGATAAATAAATGATAAAATGGACAAAAGACAATTATTCCGAGTAACGCATCAAGCAAGGAATGCATGTTTTTATCGTTTTGGGAAGTGTAATCGAGCACGCGGTGTGAATTGAGATGTGATTTTTCTCAGTCGGTAAACTCGCTATGTTGTGCTCGCCTTTTATTAACGTGGCGCGATTAATGATAAATCACTGGACAAAAGACAATTATTCCGAGTAACGCGTCACGCTTAATTGCCTCGAACCGGCCGCGAACCAGTCAGAGTTGTTTTTTGATTGACAGTTTTTTTTGAAGTGTAGACGAGCACGCGGTGTGAAATGAGATGTGATTTTCCTCGGTCGATAAACTCGCTATGTTGTCAGTGTTATAACGAATTTCTCGAGAATAACCGTTGTTGGAATCATTCGCTTTGCCGTGGTTTATGTGTGATACAATCAGAGCAAATTTTCTCAAAAGCAACACCTGTAATACAAGTCTGCAAATTGTAATGTTTGCAATCTTCCATGTGACAGGAGCCTAGATCTTATGTGACAATCGTTCTTGGAGAACAGATTTTTCTCTTCCGGTGTTACGACAAACTGTCGTGATTGACACATTTTTCGCATTCCGATCGTTCTTAGTGGAAGAACAAAATTTTCAACTTCCGTTTTCTGTTTGCCTTTTATTAACGTGGCGCGCACGCGTAAAACGCAATCCGCTGGTCACTGTCAAGATTAGGGTTGCGGGCCTCTCTTGGGCCCGCAATAAATATTTGACAGTGTCATGTGTCATGTTGTTTGAGATTCGTTCAGCTGATTTCAGAGCAGGGGAACAAAATAGCAAAAGATTCAAGGGGCCCTTTCAGTCCCAGAATCGAAATATAAATTATCCTTAGATTGCCTTAGTTTTTCTAAACGTAGATTGTGAGAAATTGGTACTACATCAAGACAATGTCCCTTAGTCGAACGATTTTTACCATGGCATACTTGACAATGTATCAATATTGTAAGTAATGAGTCAAAAGATACTCTTGGATTTAAACAAGAGAAAATGAGGGGACTTAAATAATCAATAAAAAGTGAATGATAGAAAAATAAGAAAACCGTACATCAAATTACCTGAAGTATAAAGATGTTTTCAGTAGTCAAGCTGCACCAGGTCCAAGAGCTACACACGGTGATTCTAAATGGCAACTCTTTCATTCAACATATCTGTATTCAATCTGGAAAAAAAGGCAACAAATTAAGCTTGATTGTTTTGCTTTAGGAGGCGCAGTGGCCTAATGGTTAGCGCGCCGGACTCCAGATCGAACGGTCCGGGTTCGATCCCTGGCCGGGGTCACTGTGTTGTGTTCTTGGGCAAGTCACTTAACTCTCAAGTGCCTCTCTCCACCCAGGTGTATAAATGGGTACCGAACAATTTGGTAACCATAAAAGACCGAATTTCAATGTCTTAGATCCACTGTTATCACCATAAACATGATAAAGTTTTTAAATTAACAAACTAACTTTCAAATAACCGGTCCAGTGTACGTAAACTAAACATTTGTGCAACATTGGTTTTGGTTTTACTTCTGATTGGCTCAGAAAGTGGCACAAGCTACAACTACTAAGCATAGTGATGCGAACCAAAACACAAATTACTTTCTACACACATAAGAAAAAGTAGCGTGTGAGATAATCATTTAATCTGCCACTATTAGAGCAGTTTTCAACTGAGCGTCGTAAAACCAAAAGCAAAGTAATCGCTCTGACCAATAACAAAGAACACAGACAATCCTGTGAACCAATAAAATCTCGAAGCAATACGTGTAGCTGGCAAGGACGAAGGGCGGGAAAATGTGTGCGAGCGAGACACGATTGGTTTTAGTTTAAGTTGTTTGGCTGAGAAAGTGGTGGGAGATTTTTAAACCATTCACAAAGCGTAACAATGTTAAACCAAAGCAAACGCAAATTCCTTTCGACTCTCGAGTGAAAACCGCTCTAACAGAAACATTGTAATTTAAGTTCTTTTAATAGCAAAATCAGACCATAAGAAACAACGGAATGAGCATACCGATCTGTTTGACGTGAAGAGACCGGGCGAGAGGAAACGAACAACGTCTCACTTGCTATTGGCGATTGGCGCCAAAGCTGGACATGACCACTCCAAAATGGCTGCGCTGAATTCCTTTAGACATACCTCTTGAGGAAAACAGCAAGGAAAACGACAATTATTGATTATTTAGTAACCTTTAAGTAGTCCTGTCATTGGGTCAGTGTAAGGAAATAACGCAGAAACTAGGCGGTGGCTTCAGTTGCTTGTTGCGAATCTCGCGAGACTGAATAAAAGATAAACTAAATGAACACACAGCGTAGTTTGAACGATGATCACAACCAATCGTGAATGGATTTTTTTTGGAATTCTTGCATTGTTCTTTTTTCCGCTCTATGTCACTCTCGCTTCGTATTTTCTCTCTCGTTTCTTGTAGTTCAAACATAAATCATATCACAATCACGGCCTATAGTAATACACTCGCTCCTAGAAGCCGTTTGCTCTCTCAACTTGCGGAATAAACTTTGTAAAAGAATTTTAGAAATTTATACTGGCATATTCACCACAAAGCTGTTAAGATAAACTTCAACACCTCTTCACTTGGCGCTCTGGACAATTTGAATGTGAGTTGTTAGGAAAGAAAAAGATGTCGTCGGCAGCATTCCGACCAGAACAGCTTCAAGTTACGAACTAAAAGGTTAAAATCATTTTTACCTAAATTAATTTGTAAGAATTCCTTTGCCTGGCCGAACGAAATGAAACATCAGAGAACACATGTTTGGGCGTCACCGATATAAGCAGGCCGAGACCTTCACAACAGAATGGCTATCAGTTAAACGGCAAAAATTGGAAAGCTTATTAATCGAAAAGAAAAATAAAACAACAGGATGGTTAAGCAACTAAGAGAAGAGAAAACCGAGACCTACCTGAAGACTACGTCGAGGAAGATTAGAGTTCGCTTCCAAAGCATATACAACGGTGACCAACACCAAAATGATCAGTGCGTCCTTTGAGACTTCTTTATATACGCGATAAAAATTCATTTCAGTTGCGATAAGTGCGCTTAGCTAAATCTGAATAGTTTCGGAAAGATTTTTGTACGTTGAATAATGAGTATTCGGCAAAATGTCGCGAAAAAAGCACGCAGTTGAGTTGTTAATTTAATGCATAATGTTATTTCTGAAAGGAATATTTTGGTAAAGGCATCTTAACATGATTGGTTGTGTTTGTTCGTGCTGAGAAGCTGGCGTGTTATATACGTGTTAGCTATTATGTGACAAATAAAAGTTGTCACATTCGAAAAATTGCTCCCATTGGCACCGTGCGCGCGTAACTCCGTGCGTGTCTTTGCTGTCCAAGGTCATTACTGGCGCACTAAACTTTGAAGTAATACAAGTAATATATCAAACACGAGAGGCAGTGTTTCATTGAGATATCCAAACACCGAAAACATAGCCTGCATAGCAGGTGTCTGCGTCCTTTTTTTAAGAGCGTTTAAAAGAATGCGCGATCGCGAGAAAGCCGCGCGAGGAAAAATTCTGTGGCCCCCTCGCGCCTTTCGCGTTTCCCATACGCGCACTCGAAACTACGGCGCCTGCTACGCAGGCTAACATGTACACGGCTTCAAAGCTTATTATTTGTTCTTGTTTAATTTAGGGTCCCAAAGGAGTTTCGGACTCCAGGGTCCAGCTTGCTGAATAGCCTGGAACGCACATAGGCACGAAAGGCGCGCATAAGCCACTTTTGGGCGGTAAAATGGCGTTATTAGACTATCTGGTGAAATCACAGAACTGTAATATGGTGAGAAGGAGGCTGTGCAAGAGGTAAAGCTCGTGATAATGTAGCTGAAGCTTCCGAAAAGAAGTACTTGCGTGATTTGTGTAGTTCGCGTGATACATTAGGTCACGCAAGTGAGGCAAGCACTCACGCGATTGATCATTGCGTGACGTATAGTAGTAACGGAAGAGACGTCACGAGCTAGTGCGAGCAAATGAGAATCCCGATCTAAAAGTAATGGACTAGGAGATGTAATAGTACCATTCAGACGATTTCATGTCTTTATTTTGCAAATCGCTTTTCGTGACAACGAACGCGTGATCGGTGGTTCAACTTACTAGGAAATGAAAGTGAAACTGTTTTACGGTTATAATTCCGACTTTTCTCTGCTGCTTCAATTCAAATCTCTATTTAAAGCTTCAGGGCTCTAACCCGGTGTAAAATTACTATAACTAGAGTATACGTAATTAAAACTTTTGCTATATTTGAGAACACTGCCGGTTTAATTTGCCTCTAGAGCTCAACCGTCAAAAAAGGATCATGCGTCTGGATGTAGTTTACCTTGGACCGGAAATGACAAGAAACCAGATATCAATTTCCAGAAGCGAAAAGAGATAGCTAAAATTAGTTCCACTGTATAGATTGGGACATTGACGAACTCTTTCTCTTAAAAGCAAAACGGTCTGAATGTGCTCCCTGCTTTCCCAATGTACAAGCTAGCGTGAAACCTGCTCTCTCTCATTTCTGAATAAAGTTTTCTCTATAAAAGCTGTTCCAAATTTCTCACGGCAAAGTCATTGTGAATTTTGTTTCCTTTACTGCAAGATTAAACAGTGTTCCGTCTTTCCCTTCTCTGTTAGGTGCTCAGTTAACTCGCTTCTGATGTGAACCGCTGTGTAGAGCATTGTTTGCCAATTGGAACGCTTTATCCGCCTGTTCCTTGCAGCCCTCGTTGCAATCACCGGGTACATTTATAGCGATGTTCACTTGATGATGGGTTTCTTGTTTCTGTTCACGAATTTTCACCTTTTGATAATTGATTCCTAGCCCTGTGCCTTCAAACCCGAGGTTTAATCCAAAGCTTTCAGATTTGCTCTCTCGACTGCTGGCCTCTGTCTTCACGTCTTGTGCAATGGTGACGACCAAATCTTTGTTTGCACCGTTCACCTGTGACGGGGCATTCGGATTGTAAATCACTTGCTTCGTTTCTGGATCGAACATTGCAGGAACTAGCTCACAAGAAGACAGTTTCGCCAAACTTAGTATAGACAGAATAGCAAGCATTTTGAACAAACGGTTTTCGGGAGGCAAAACGGAGGCCATTCTCGGAAATGTGTTTGAAAGCTGTGATTGAGAAAAGTATTTTGGGAGTTGACGTTGTTTAAGATACTGTTCTATTTTGTTGTGTGACATAACATATACAGGAAATTAAATTCCCCCACCAGTGAAGGGGATTTTCCCAAAAAATGAAGTATAAATTTTAAAACCCCTTCCTCGTCCACAAGACACTGATCTGTTCAGTGAAAATTACCGCACGATGAGGAGAACTACTTGTGTCCTTTTAGCTGTCGTCTGCCTTGTGTTTCTTGTTGCTGTCCCAGAGAGAAGCTCCGGGTTTCGCCTTCGCAGAGCCCTAAAGAAAGTCGAGAAAGCAGTTCGAAAAGTCGTCAAACCAGTGAAGAAAGTCTTCAAAGAAGTAGTTGAGAAGCCGGTCAAATCTGTACTGAGAGCTGTAGGACTCAAGAGAGTCCGCAAGACCTACAGAGGTTCAAGAAGAGTGTTTTCCGAGTCTTTTACGGAAGTTCTTATCAAGTGGAAAAAGTCCCCATCCCAGACGGACAATTTTCAAGAAGACATTTTATTTTTAAAGACAACTGTAGTAATTAAATATTAAAATAAAACTTGGGGGGGAAAAAGAAAAAAAAAAAAAATAACAACACCCTTTATATAAAAAAAAAATTTTTTATACCCCGCCCGGAGGAAAAAAAAAAAAAACTTTGTAAATTAGTGATCCCTAGAGCCTCCAGGTTGTTTAGTGCTGAATATCTTGTAGTCGTGTATCTTATAGTTACTCACTAAACTAATAACTAGACGTTTCATCTTTTAATCATTTTAAAGGATTGATATTTGTTTAACCACCCCGGCTCCGCCATCGCAAGATGTGAAGGTTTTGTTTAGTTGTGTAGCTAAGAAAAGATTCCCTTCACTGATTTTCTCGATCCAAGACGATCGCGGTACAGATTTCCTAGAAAAATTATTATGACTAAGTACTGATATTAACAAAGGCTTCGGTAGATTATTGGCCTACACCCAGATTTGGGGGGAATTTGTTCACGTTTATAAATGTTCGTACGCGGTCGACGCTTGAAAGGGTGAATAAGATTATAAATAAAAAAAACAAATTCTGCAAGTTTTGGCTCAATATTTATTTTTAATTTTTAAAGATTTTTATAAGTTTGTGTGCAATTGTATTTTACAAATATGTTCAGAAGCTTTTACAAATATTACATATATTTAAGTGACATTCTATCCAGCCCTCGCACACAATTAGTGACGATTAGTCGTTCAAAATTATGTTTGCCTTGTAAATCAACTCGATGAACAGTTCATGGATTTACGCAGATTTTCACGTCTTCTCCCTTTTCCAAAATTACGATCGACCTGAGTCTCTTCTTTAAAAAACGATCTCACGGTATTAATCTTTCAGACGACTGCAAACTTGCAAGCTCCCTAATATTAAAGAATGCGTCGAGAAAAGGGGCTCTGCCCTTCTAGTATTTGTCCCTCCGGTTCATGGGTATGGAGCCCAAGCCCCAAGTGTAGAGACGCCACGAAAACGTACGAAATATACTTTCTTGGGTGTCTTGAGAGGGATTTCCAAGGCTTTCATATCTCAGACTGATTATTTTGTTACTGTGTAGCAATTGCCTTTGAAAGAAGCGGTTCTAATGCTGGCTGTAACGCAGCAACTTGTCTAAGTTGTTCGAGTGTCATAAACACCATCCCCGTCGCCATTCGACACTTGGAACACACTGTAACAGAACTTTTGATAAAAAGTCGTCTGGAGATCTCGACTGCGCCTTGATCTTTGCTTGAGGAAACGGTTATTCCAAGAAGTCTGCTCTTGTCTACGGTCACCCATTTGACCGAGCTGTACACAGAGATTGCTACAACACCGAAGCCTTCTTCACGAAAGTCGTGTTGGTGGTTTGGACAGGCGCATACCTCTTGCAGAACGAGAAGCACAAGAAATATCCCCTGCAACATGGTCAATGGAGACATCTTTCCTTTTTCCAGTATCAGCTACGCCTTGAAGTCGGAAGCCTACGCAAATTTTCCTTCGATTTTACATATCGTTTCTGGTCCATATAATACTTTACCCCAATCAAGCGTGACCTCAATCAAAGGGAAAATTCCCAGAGTATGATAATATATTTTTTTTAAAAATCACATGATGATAATGTATTGCGTTACATCATCATCGCTATTCTCGATCGTTGGCATGAGTGACTCGGGCTCGATTAAATTTGAGCGCGCGCGGGCCCCCGCGAGGGGGCGGGGGCGAAACGTTGTCATAGCAACAGCGAGATACAGGTTATGATGTCAAGCACCTGTAGTATATGTCGTATTTCCCTTAGTAAGGCGAATTTTTAACCAGAATCTTACCTAAGTAAGAATAAATCGCTTTACTCGCAGCTGAAGACACCAGGGACCGTCAGCCGTAATAAGGTCTCGGGGTGTCAAGCATGTCTCGTCCTTCAGATCTCTTGATGATAAGTAAACGTTGGTTAAAAAATTCAGACTGAACGCCAAATGGATTTTTGCCAGTAGCCATAATCGGATCCCCTCTTATGGCTCCTGATTTTGCCCTTGAAGATAGCTTCTCTTAGGTTAAACCCACTTTTGTTGTAATGGCTTTTATTTACTCGAAAAAAAGTGCCTCTCGCGATAAAGCGCCTCTAGGCCTTCAAATAAGCGCCGCACATGAGGGTCAATCAATGCTCGTAAGAGTCGCGCCCGCCCTCAACAACAACACGCGCGGCAGCGGCTTTTTCGCGAAGAGACTTACCTTGTAATCTCATTGTGCTACTACTAGGAGAAGGATATACAGTGGGATTTTGTTTCTGCTGTTGTTGTTTTTTACCTTTTTTTGGAAAAAAAAAACGAATAGATTTTCAAAATATATGTGTTGATCCTCCACCAAAGAAAGGAGGAGAGAAAACCGGGAAGACATGTACGACCTCGTCGTTTGCCAAAACGACTGAAGGTGTGTTTAATAATCTTAATAACCTCATCCGTTTTGGCCAAGGAGGGTGCAACTGACAACAGATGTCGGGCTTGTTTTGTAGATTTTTAACTCTTTTTATAGCTCACTGCTTCTTCTTTTCTCTAGAAGTCTCTGTCGAAACATGTCCATGCCCCAGAAAAATCAGCACAGGCCGAAAAGTCAACAAAAGAACCATTTGGGTTTGCTTTCGCGTCGAATTTTCAAGTGATGACATCTAACTAGGGGTGGTGAATGGTCCTTCAAAACATCCCTGTCTCGCAAAATTTTAGCTATTTCAGGGGTCCGTCCCGTTTTCTTTGACGCCTCTCGGAGTCTCGATTCCTTTACAAGGCTAAAAAGGTCTCGGGCTCGCAGAAAAGATATCAGTCTCGCCGTCTCGCAAAGTCTCGCATTTACCATTCGACACCCCTCTAACTGCATCGGGACAACCGAGAGTAAAATCTGTAAAACTAAGTGTTAGGCGAGTCAAAGTGGCGCCAAATTGTTAATTGACAACCATTTTCCCTTGATGCTTATTTTGATAATTTGACTTATGTCATCACAGGAACTGAAGACAAGAAAAAAAATTCAGACAATAGTATTGATAATAAAAGTGATAAATGATCAAAGTGATAAATGATCATCGCAGTGAATTTCAATTTTAAGAATTGGGGTAAAAAAAAGAAAAAAAAAAAAAAAAAGGGGGGAAAGGGGAGGGAAAATTGATGATAGGAGTAAAGAAATTGTACAAACTCTGTGTTCTTAGTTAAATGTGAAGTCGAAAGAGGGATTTTCGGGTCAGTGACTAAGGAAGAATAGTGAGAAATATTTGAATAATTCAATTGATGCAATTATTTCAGTTGAAAACTTAATTATTTGATTTCATTTTTTTGCAAAAAAAAAAACAACAACAACAACAAACACGCGATTATCGAAAAAACTGAAACCCGTATTTATTCTACAGGCTTCCCACTTCTACATGTAAAATTTGAGTCGTTTCATGTTATTCGTCTTTTTCTTCGATGAACCTGTTTTCACATGACTGGTTTCTATATTTCAGCAGTACCGGTATTTGAATAAAAAAGCTAAAAGGTTTCAATTTCTCGAGATTTCTCTTGTACATGTCTTGTACCAAGTTTAGAAGCCTGGTGCAGTTTGAAAACATTTCTCTGTATGTTAATTCATTTTCACTACTGTGAAAAGTAGTCAGCAATATTGTATTCATGGGTGGTCTTTGGTGCGTTTGAGGTCTTTGTAGTCAGACATTTGGCTGTTATAATTAATTATGCAAGGATGTGCTGATAATCTGAACAAAGGCGACTGATGTCTATTACAAGGTTTAAGTAACTTTAAATTGAGAAGGAAGCACATAACAATTGCTAGAGAGATTATAAACATCTGCGTTGATTTACAATTTACAGAGACATCTGCTTTTGATAATGATTATTTACAAACTTTTCAAAATACTTTTTGTATAAAAGCATAGAATAATTTAACTAAGAGAGCTTTGTTTCGAGTCATAGCAAAGTGCTTGAGGAGTCAGTACTGGGTGAATTTTTGAAGTCGATTTTTCCCGGGTCTTTTCCTTCGAGACTTTTCGTAGCATTAAAATGAGGTTAATGGGCGGAAATAGCTTTTTCCAAAGTCACCAAATGGCTGCATTTACAAGTTAAATAAAGAAGCTGTGGTCACGTACTCGCAAACAAGTGTCTGATCCAAAGCCCCAAACAATGCCGCCAAGCGGAAATAGCCTAAAGCCATGGATATTGCGCGCCCACATAACCGGAAGTAACGTTGTTAACGAAGTCACCGACTAAGCGTCTGTGAAAACTCGTGTGTTCTTCGTAAAAGTTCGTGACTTGACGAGCAATCAGTTTCATGTCTTTTATCTGGTATTATTTTATTATTTTTGTTCTATTGTGTATTCATAGACGCACCTTCTTTCTTTTGTCTTAAAAGAATAGGCCCACTTGTTTTGGAAGTTGTTAAAAGGATTAAAAGACATTTTTGTCACGCCGAATACGAGCAGATGACATCACAGCCCGACTGGCGAGAACGAGTGGGGTCAAGAAGTCAACACACTTTTCGATCTTGTATTCGGAACTGACACAACGCGGTGTGAATTATTTTATAGTTCCGTTTGTCCATCATATGATGGGCAAACAAAATGCTTAACATTCTCATCATTGGAAGAGGATTTAAAAACGGACTTGGAAATAGGAAGGTTCAGTCATTAAGCGCAATTATTTCGTGAAACAGAAAACGTCTTCCCTCGCGCCCAGGAAAGTGAACTAAATGTTCTTCGACCACGACTTCTGGTTTTGAAGCTTTGCGAAGGATGGATAATTCGTCGAGAAGTAACGGTCCAGAAGTGTTTTCTACAGATGTCGGCGGCGAAAATGAGATTGACTACAAACAAAGATGTAAATATTTGGAAAACCAACTCGAGAAATTTCGGGAGCAGGCGGCGAAAGTCCGCGAAGTCATTGGTCAAAAGGTATGCGATTTCATGTGTTCTGTTGTCGCTTCTGTATTAAAATGGCATGCTGCTGTTAAATTTACTGAAAGTTTCCACTGTAAATCTATATTATTTGTTTCACTGTTTTTATTTTCACTGTTTTCTCTCGCGGTTTCGTAGTAATACAAGTTATCTCAAGAGAAATCTTCAGCCGCTCCACTCGTCTACAAATCAACCGTACGTCGGAATGTTTGTTTTCAATTTGTGTTCAACGGCTGGTAATGAATCGACTGCTGTAAATTTTCTGGAGATTGCGCTCTTAATTACATTCCACAGTTTTGTACAGAAAGACATGAATCCTAAGAACGTTTTTGTGGATGTAAAATAAGCTTAAGATTACATTAATGTAGAGTTAACACCCAAAGCGTCAACATAACCTCAACCGCCATCTCGACAAAATGAAATTTGAGTCGATTTCTTCGTGTTGATTCGATTCATTTCATTTTCAAAGAAACACGAAAATTCAGTTCAGTCGCCAGTTGAAGGAATTAAAAAGCCGTGCTAAAAACTCTTGCATTTTTACACGTACTCGCAATTTTGGAAATGGCTTTGAGTGGATCAGCGAGACTTGAATGTGAATTCTAATTAATTTGGCCGATCAGCTGATAATAGTCTAAATGAGTGTTTGCACACAAAACAGCATGTCTGACATTTTCCCAGATGCTGTAATTTCTACTTGTTTAGGGGTTAAAGGAAGCTATTTTTTTTCTCGCAATGTCATGTCGAAACGAGGAAACCACAGCGACGACTAGTTGAAAGATCCCGAGTTAATTGATAGATAATAAATGGTCGACATTTTTTGAACAAAATATTTCTGTGGATATTTCTGTAGGACAACGACGTTTAAATTTCTTCCTTATAAGACTAATATTGTTAAAGAGAATGACAGAATCATTATATTACAATCAATGAGTTGTAACTTGTAGTGCTTCATGTATGTTCTTGTAAAAGGAATGCGTGTGCAGGAATTGTATGTATATTAATATTGTTGTTTTTTCCTTATTTGAAGATAACTTTTGTGATACTTGTAAAACAGAATTGATGTTGGACTGTCTATATATGTGTACCAAGCCGTGAATTTGTTACGGATTTATGTCGCTCAAAATGATTTTTAGAAATCAATATCACAGTTTTATTAACACACGACAGTATATTTATAACTTTAGGTCTAGCGACATTTAAATATTGTTGTCTGCTACATGGAACATTAAATTTTATTTTCATAAACATGAGTCATAAAAGTTATTGTTTAGAAAAAATATCTTTCAGGTGAATTTGACTTGCATTTTTATCATTTTTTGAATCCAATTTTAACCTTTTATTATTAAAATTTATCCTATTATGTGGTATTGACCTTCTTTTCACATGAATGGCTAACAATTGTCGTTCCTCTTTATGTCAGCAATTTGTTTAGCTTGGCAGTGGTATAGGCCTTTTTAAGTTCTTTAAGTTTGTAGTGATACTCAAAGGGGCTTTGTCACAGATTTTAACAGTTAAGCCAAAATTTGTATTTGTGTGGTAGGAAACCTAAAAATAATAGTCTATTTTTATAAAAAAATTTTTGCTATTGTTAGAGAACTGAAACTGTTAACAAGCATCTTTGGCTGCGGATGGCTCGGATTGAAATGGATTGCAACTTGAAAAATTGAGGCTAAACCATTCAAGTTGTTTCCACACTTCTTCAAAGAATTGATATTTTTAGCCGAAGTTTGATTTCTATCCACAAATTAAGGTTATATCTTCCTTTTGATGTTTAAATATAATGTTTTCATGGGTTAAGCTACCTACAACTTATTAAAAAATCTGCAAAATCCCCATGATTTAGCTCCCTTAAACCCTTGAGAAAGTGTTCAAAATAAATGTGCTGGGGGTGTGTGCCTCTAATACAAGTTTGTCAAAAGTAACTGGCTTGACTTCATAACAATTTCTTGCCTCTACACTCTTGAGATCTCTTGACAACATGGCATACAGTAGAAATAGTTTCTAGTAAATTTTGGTCTATTATGTATATTGATACAGTGTGTCAAGTGAGCTGGATTAGTCAAGAAAATAGCTTATTATTTTCTCAGCTCACAAGAGTAATATTTTGACCCTTCAGTCAATTATCACAGCTTCTAAGTTGACAGAGTAAGGGTGCAATATCTCACGAGTAAGGCAAATTGATTTAGCTGTCTTATTTATCAAGAGACTGTCGACTTATTGTTTATTGGTACTTAAGATCTTTCAATTGTTTCTTTTCTAGATTATCATTGATAGAACATTATTTTTAACTATAAAAGACACAGTTTTTGACTTTGCTGAAAGTCTGTTCTGTGTAAAAACTGGTATGGACCTGCCAACCAAACAGATATGTAATTCTTGTTTTAACTGAGCATGGGGGCTGTGCTAGGAGAACAGTAGCTGGGATCTTTCTGGTATGGACTGAGCAAAGTAATTTAGGTCTGCACAAGAAAGACCGAGGAAGATATTCTCCCTGTACAGTCCCAAGCTAGTGAGAGTTTATAAGAAGTTTATTAGATGGCTCTTTGCCTTGCTGTTGCCCTCGTTCTGCCAGCCAGCTGGGCATTAACATTGCTTATAATGTTTGTCGGCATAGTCAGAATGGGAAATGCTGGCCCTGACCATTAGCCAAACACAGCGACATCATAATTATCTTAACAAGCCCTAACCACTAATAAATAATATGTTTAATTTTGTTCTACAAAGTTAAAAGACTTGGAAGAACAGTCAAGTAGTGCTCACACAAGAGCTGCAGAAACTGCTCAGCAGGTACTAATGAATAACATGAATGTTATGTTAGTATTATATTTACAGAAAAATACAAAATTCATTGACATGTCAGTATTGGCGAGAATGATTAATAAAGTCTTTT
This sequence comes from Oculina patagonica, assembly GCF_052425735.1. NCBI lineage: Eukaryota > Metazoa > Cnidaria > Anthozoa > Scleractinia > Oculinidae > Oculina > Oculina patagonica. The sequence continues at coordinate 35,418,908 of NC_135770.1, forward strand.
TTCGCTGGTATTACAAGGAAGGTTATTACAGGGACCGTGCAGCAAGAATTTGAGTGGGGGGTTAACTGCGAACGTGTAAGTGTGAGCCAACTAAAATTATAGGGGGGTCCGGGGCATGCTCCTCCGGGAAACTTTGGATTTCAATTTCTCCTAGATACCGGTAAAGCATTTAAAATTAAAAATTTAAACGTTCAGCGCTTTAAATTTTGTTGTAAAAGTATTGCTTAAAACGACAAAGTATTGCAATAAAGCAACGTTGCCAAACAAAACTTTTGATTAAACGATTCACTGGCCCTTTAAACCTTATATGTTGTATATAGACCCGAAGGTTTCTCACCATGTTGCAGTTGGAGTACTGGTAACTGAGATGTACCAGAACGAATAAAAACAAAAAGAAAATTTTTTTCTTTCATTAATAATAATAATAATTACAAATTTGTTGTGCGAAATTCCATACATAAATGTTCAAATGCGCATTACAAAAAAAAAAAAAAAAAAAAAATAAAAATAAAATAAAAATAAAATAAAAAAAAAAATAAAAAAAAAATATATATAAAATAAAAAATAAAAAAAAAAAAAAAAAAATTAAAAAAAAAAAAAAAAAAAAAATAATAAAAAAATATTCTTACAAAATGAATTACCTTTAACAACTGAACTTGAGGGCGCTCAGAAATGAAATGTTTTCAGTATTTTTTCGTTTTTTTTCTTAATTCATTATTATTTTTTTCTTGTTACTGTAAAAAAGTGGGGGGGGGGAGGGGCTAAAGCCCCCCTAGCCCCTCCCTCTCCACAGTCTCTGTATTAGAGGTTATTATAGAAGCTGCAAATCTAAGTTAGGGGTTCAAGCTGTCCTGCCCCTTTTAAGCAGGAGGTCACATCTTTATCCTGGGTCCCTCCTTTGAGGACCTTTGGATCTGCTAGCATTGAGAACATTGTGATTAGTTCAAGACATAAGTTATGGTTGTACATGTGTGTTTATCATTTTTAGGTCCAGCATTTGGAGACTTTGCTCAAAGTCAAAAATGAAACAGTTGCACAGTTACAGGCTGAACTTGAAAATGAGGTATGCTGCCGCTGACAATTTCTCATGTGTAGTGAACTGAGATTGTGCTGTGATAGAAACACCTTGATGGACAAATACTTGAATGATGTTTCTTAAATCTTTGACAGAAACAAAAACGAATTATTCGTGAAAGAGAAGTTGAAGATAAGGCTGCTCACATCAAAAACTGGATGCATAAAAAAATCTCTGAGGTATGGCACTTTTGTAATAATTTATTATACTTATGTCTGCTTGGTTTATATAGTGTGTTTGTAAAGTGTTTGGGATGAGGGGGTGAGACAGGGTAGGTAGTCTTAAGTCTTCATAGGGCTTCTCTGTGTTTTTCCTTAGTCAAAACTTCCTTTTGTTACTTAAGCTTCCAAAAATAAAAAAAGGGCAGCTTAGAGCCAAAGTGGCGCATACTGCTGGAGCTTATCCCGGTTTCCTTAGCATTAAGCAGCTAAGAGTATTTTTACTCCCCCCTGGATGGGATGCTAGTCCATCGCAGGGTACCCCCTCAGCAATATTTCGCCGGTACCCATTTATACACCTGGGTGGAGAGAGGCACTATGAGAGTAAAGTGTCTTGGCGTTGCCCATGAACACAACACAGTGACCCCAGCTAAGGCTTGAAACCAGAACGTTCGCTCCGGAGTCCGGCACGCTAACCATTAGTCCACCGGGCCTCCAAGTAAGGAAGAAGTAAACAACATTATTTTAGTTCTAGTGGTATAAAGGGTGAATTATTTTTACTTTTTACTATATCCAACAGTATGAAGACAAGTTAGAAGAAGTTAACAAAGAAAATGAACAGTTGAGGAGTTCACATAAACAAGCTATGGAGATGGTCAGGGAAATTGAGATGAAGCTCAACTTTTCTCAAGGTATGATTGTCAAGCAAGGTTCTCAACGAAATATTATAAGGTTAGGTCTTTTGCAAAACGTTGTCATGTGTATACTTGCTGATCATTAAAAAATGATCGTAAAATCAATTATGGATGCCAGTCTGTCAAATATAAAGAGGATGATGATGAAATTAGTATGACTGCAAATTTTGATACTGTTTATGTTTGTTTATGTTGTGGTGGTTTGAAGCTTGATGGAAAAGCTTGTCTGGTCCAGCAAGTTTTTTTGTTGATACAGAAAGTCTTTTTGCAGTTTCCAGTGATATGCCAACACTGAAATTCAATCCTCAACCAACAGTTTACGCTTTTTGCTACTGTCACACAAATGACAAGCTGTGAAACTACTTCCAATCATCAATTTCTGGAATCCATTTCAGAATATGACCATTTATTAGTTGAGTTGTAAGGTGATGTGACAGCTGGCTTCTGCGAAAAGCCTATTGAGCAGATTTCAGAAATGTTTTCCAGTCAAATTGTGTGATACCGTAGAATTCCGGTTATAAGCCCCCCCGCTTATAAGCCCCCCCGGTTATAGGCCCATCAACCTGGAAACAAAAAAATACATCCGATTATAAGCCCCCCGGATATAAGCCCCCCTCTTCCGGATGACAGTACTGAACAGGGCTAAAATAATGTTGCTTTTTGTGCGTTTTTAACTTAAAAACGTATTTCGATCTACACTCCCAGGGCTCGTTTCGAAACGTTTTTTTCATTCTGCTTATAAGCCCTCCCGGATATAAGCCCCCCCGCTTATAAGCCCACCCAAAAACCCTTACGAAGTTGTATAAGCCCGGGGCTTATAACCGGAATTCTACGGTATGTGTACAATATACAATGTATGTTTTTTTCTTTTTGACCAGACCAAGTATTGAGATTGTCCAGAGAACTTGCTGACGTTCAGTCTCAGTGTGGAGACTATTATGTTTTGGAATCTGGAACAGATCAAGGAGAATCTGACTTTCAATCATTTCTGACTGGAGAGGTTAGAAGTCCATCACCACTGGAATCGGCAAGCTCATTAAATACCACGCCAACACCCATGTCTCCAGATGAGCTGGCACAACCACCAGTTGATGACACCGACGATACCAGAACATTAATATCAGATCAACCAGCTGAAATAAAAATCAAAAGAACGTCAAGTGGCAAATCTCCATCTAAAATTCCTCGATTTGTGGGAAATTCTGATGACCCAAGAGCTGCGCAGATATCATATTACATGTCACTCAAAAGAGGGTTTAAGAGCCCAGGAAGTTCCCAAGCAAAATTTTTCATACAAGTACAAAACTCACATAATCCTTACATGCATTTAATGCGATCAGATAACTTGTCGCGGAATAAACTTTATGATAGCCAGTCTACTGTAGATTCAGAGTTAGAAGACAGTGCCTTTGAAACTTACTTACAACCTGGTGATCAAAGTATCGATGGAGAGCAATTTCATGCACAGCTTGGTGAATTAGTGACACTTCATTTAGAAAATCGGAGTTTAGCTCCAAGTGTTGCAAGAACTGAACAAGAGTCTTTGTCTGATAGTAGGTCGTCTGTTGGTTCTTTTACGGAACAGACTGTCTCTCCTAATCCAATATATCAAACTCTTGAACAAGAACTAGACACAGCTGAACAAGAATTAGACTCAGTACGAAATTGTTTAGATTCTGTCACAGAAAGTCAATCATCCGTGGATAGCGGCTTGCCACTTACACCACCCCCACCTCCAGTTCCTCCACGATTTGAGCCAGAAAATGTCATACCCCCACCCGTTCCTCCAGTGCCAAAGGCTAACCAGCGGGAACAGCCGCAGGAAGTGGTTAGAACAGAGTCTAATTTTACTAGTTACCTAGCAGAAGCAGAGCTTCAGAATGAGGAGGCACCTCACGTTAATGAAGAGGATATTTCAGCTGCATTGTTGGCGAATGGAATTCAATCCTGGATGTGGAATGATGATTCAGGTAACATGTGCATTTATTGTTTGAGACCACATTATTTTATTTCTGTTTGTTTTAGTTTTACAATACTCTGGGTACCAGAGTTTTTTTGCGGGGCGGCAAAAGAATGATCTCTGAGTAGGAACGTTGTTCTTGAGGCAAGTGAAATTTCTGTCAAACACTTGGTTGGGTGTTCTTCGCGAATGAAAAATAGAACCTCTAGCACCCAGCATAGTTCTATAAGGGACTGAAATTCAAAGTAGGATCAGGATTGGACATGCTGCAAATTTGTTACTGTTCAGTAATGTTGCACACAACATGTTTGTTTGAGCCTGTAGAGTGGAACAGTCAAAAGATAAAATAAAAGAAACTATGCAGACTACAAGCATATTTGTTGACTGTCAAGTTTTTGTTTTATAGTTGGCTCAGACTCTCCACCTTTTGGCACACTGGAGACCAATGCCAAAGACCTCAATATGCTAACGGTATGAAGGATAATACTGTGATAAATATACATGTCATGCTCCAGTATTGTGATTCCCCAGGAGACAATTCTATAAGAAATTTTTGAATTTAGCAAAAGTGAACCCAATGAAAATAGCAATTTTGAAGTCTAGTGACTAGAATTGTCTTGTACCTTTCCCCCTTCTCCCAAGCAACATGTCTTTCAGTTGAGGGTTATTGGTGAGTACCGGTAAGCATAATCTGTAAGGAAAAAGTACTTGTATTACAACTAACAGTAAATGAAGGGTTTGGTGCAAAAAGGGCTTTAGTGATTCCTGCAAAGAATGAACATTGCGAAGGAAACTCCAAATTTCACGTGTGGGTTTGTTGACATGTGTTGATCATGTGATTATATTTATTTTCGCTGGTTTCTGTTTCGTTTCTGAGAAAACCGTATGCAAATAACTTGGTTTTTCCAGTCGGCATCTTTAGGAATTCCTTTGTTTAATTGTAACAAAGGAACTCCAAAAGACGCCGACTGGACAAACCGGGTTTTTTGCATAGGTTATTTCTCAAAAACAAAGCAAAACCCAGCGGAAATAAAAACATGACAATGTTTTGTGGACGTAAACAAACCTAGGTGTGAAATTTGGAGTACTTTTGGCAATGTGAATTTTCAGCCAAAAATCACTACCGCCCTTTTTGCACCAAGCCCTTCAAATGTCACAAAAGGCTTATGTAGCTCATGAACCTGCCACACCCTTGCTAGAGGTTTCTCTTCACACACACAATTCTTCCTTTGGCCAAGAGATGTCAAAGTCCTGCCTTCAAAGTTTCCACTCTGATACCCAGTTCAACAGAGAGACTGTATTGAGTGAATGTTACCTGCATGCGAAAAACTCAAAACCTAGCAACAGCCAATCAGAGACACTACATAAATCTCTGCAGAGCTACATCATCAGTATAGAATTTTTGTGTTCAAAAGTCAAATATCTCTACAGCAGCATCACAGGAAGAAATTGAACATGCAGCCAATACAGTGGGAGACCTCTGTTTTGATCACACTAGCCACGCCCATACATTGCTTTGTCCTCAGGGCAAAGTTGACTACTATTTTACAGAATTATTTTTCAAGTTTTGTTAGTTTATTTTATTGATGCATTACTTCAACCATGAATTTTGAGTTAAGTTTATTTTATTTCCTAGTTCTTACAACATTTTTATTAGTTTGTTTCAACATGTTTTAATTTTAATTTTATTTTTAACGCACTTACAGGAACAAACCTGCCCTGTGTACACAACATTGAAAGGGGTATGTGCCTGCATCAGAATTAAATGCATACACATCTATAATTTAAACATAACATACCATGCTCTAGTCACTCATGTACCATACTCATAACATTGATACCCCTCTGAGTCACATACTGAAGTTAAGTTCAAGCACTGATAGCACTGGAGCATCCATTCCACAGGATTGGACAGACTAACATTTTATTGGTGTTGGCCAATACCCCTTTTTAAATGATACTTGCGTTAAGCTCCGGCTCTGATCAGTGACAGGTTCCTCCAATCACCAGAATTGAAAAAGACCTTACGTAATAATATGGACAGCTAGCCTATTAAAAATGCTACAAAAAACGGGAGTCGAGCTCCAATAACAAAGATTAAAAAAAACATTATCTGTAACCTTTTAACAATTTGGACAGTTGGCCTTTTCCAACTGTTGCAGATGTTGAAGTAGATTCTTTTACCTTCACCTTTTATACCCAAATCCTATGAAACCTGCCCTTTTGCTTTTTATTCAATCAACTCAGGAGACACTCAAGTTTGTACCCAGTCTTTTCCTTATTTTGTTCTGTTGTGTGCACAGCCTTAGAAAGTGAAATAAATAGTCACCATTTTTAAAATAGTACAGTTAGGCAAATGCACATGGTTGTGCAAAAATGAAGCACTTCTGCTTTAATTTCAAGATGGCCATGCATGTAAGTAACAAGTTAATGAATATGTGCAAAGTTCTCCAAAGTTATCAACCTCACATTCAAAAATTTGGCAGCACATCAAAGTACTGTCTGCAATCTAACCAGATATCTTCTTAAACGCCTGTCTGTGTAGCATCATTTTATTCTCAACATGGTTGTTAAAACTTAAGCTTATGTAGCTTAATTATTGCCAGCTTAGGTCATATTTCTACTTTTAGGAAACTACTATGATCTTATTTATTGTTAGCTTTGATTATTTTTTTAGATAATTTTGATTGCAATTTTACTACCAAACAGACCTTTAATTGAGTTGTTTATTTTCTTGATAAGAGAGCTTCCCAGCTCCGGAACACACCTTTTTCTGGGGAGTCGACAGACTCGTCTGATAATGAAAGCTCTGTGGGAGATTACTGCACACCACCAGATGAGCTGGCAGTTACTGAAGAACATTCAGAAGTAAAAGAAAGGACGGATGAGACTCTTGAAGAGACTAGAAAAGTGTTGAAGACTTGTGCTACATACACAACAGTCAGCTTGAAAAAGGTAAATGCTTAACAATAATAATTATATCCTGCGAGATCATGCGGAATATCGCCTGATACTTAGCTGACGAGGGCGTAGGCCGAGTAGGCTAAAATCAGACGATGGTCTTTTAGATTGAGCAGGATAATTGTTTTATTAATCAACAAATAATCAACTAAACCTATTTTGCAGATGGAAAAACTGTAATTATGCAGCGCTTTACAAGACTACGGATGAATCTTTGCAGCCTATGTATATTTAACAATTATCCTGCGAAATCGCGCGGAATATTGCCTGATACTTAGCCGATGGGTTAGCCGAAGAGGCCGTAGATGATATTTCGCAAGATTGAGCAGGATAATAATTATTGTTTTATTATTCAACAAATTGCCAACGAAACACATTTTGCAGATAGAAAAACTGTAATTATACAGTGCTTTACAAGATTTCAGACGAATCTTCGCAACCTACGAATATCGCAAGATATCTGTTATGTACGGATGACAGATAACGTTAACAATTTTGACCATATATGGGCAGCGCAATCATTTGTTGAATAATAACGCAGGATATCTGTTGTGTACCGATGACAGATCATGTTAACATTTTGACCATATATGGGCAGCGCGCCATTTGTTGAATAATAAAACAATGTATTGGGATCAAATATTTGCAGCATTACCAGCTGTTGTTAATGATAAGGTTTGCCTTAAACACCCAAGGGAAAACGGCAATGGGGAAGGTCTAGAACAACTTGGAGAAGGTCAGCGAAGAAAGAACTTAAGTCCAGGCACTTGACCTGGGATGAAATCCAAAAGGCAGCACAAGACCACTTCTGTTGGAGAGAGACTGTAGAGGCCTTATGTGTCCCATGGCATAACAGGGATGGATGATGTTGTTGTTAATGATATTTTTTAATGATTAACCAGTATTTTTTTCAAATACGTACATGTAGGAAGACCAAAGAAAGGAAGGCTATCTTACCAAACTTGGAGGCCGTGTGAAAAACTGGAAGAAAAGATGGTTTGTTCTTGGTGACGGGAAACTCTACTACTACAAGTCAGAGGTAAAAAGGTGTAAATATTATCACCAAGCTTTATTGCTGCTTTCTAAAAATTTCAGTTCACAGAGATAAGATCGAAGTAACTTACATGTATCTCTCATTTCGTTATGGCAACAACTTCCAATAATAGTAAATTCTTTCCCATTTCCAGAGATGTCTTAGATTCATCAGAAAAATTCCGTCATGACGACATACACACTGTAGGTCTGCAGTGATCTGTGATTGGTTGCTGCTTGCATGCAAAAATTCAAACTGAAAAACAGCCAATCGGAGACACTTTTTTAATCTTGTGATCAGTAGAGCTAAGTCATCAGCACAGAATTTTTCAGGGTTTATCTTAAACACCTTTCAAGCAGACATCGTTTTAGTCAGGCTAGATTGATTTTACTATCACAATAGTTCAGAATAAAATTCAAGACTAGTGAGCTGCTAGAGCTCAAGTTAGTGTCATTGATGTTCTGCATGTTGATGAAAGAAAGCTTTGATTTTGATTGTCTTAGCATGATGTGACCAGAAAACCCTTGGGTCAAATTCCACTGGATGGTACTTGCAGAATTGCTCGGACAGATGGTGCACTCACATTTGAAGTAAGAATCACAAGTTTGTGTTGGTAATATTTTTGTTAATACAATCAATGTTCACTGCAAAATAATGATTTATTTTAACTTGAGGTTGTCCATGCAGTAAAATACATCAAATGAATATCACATGTATGTGGTTCCAGAAATGTCCATACTCCCCCACGGAAGGGTTTGGAAATTCCTGGGGGTGGGAGGGGTCACAAAGGCCAAAAACGTTAAGGATATGTTTGAAGCTTAATTGGAATTTCCAGAGGGGTTGTGGGGGGGGGGGGGTCCTTAGGAAAAATCCCTTCTGTGGGGTAGGTATGCAGGGCTCGACAAAAACTTGAATTCCAGCTTGCCCTTGGGGCAAGTAACTCTCAAATTTTGCTTGCCCGGACACTTTTCCCCCTTGCCCAGGTTCTTAAAACTGATTAATAATTCATGAACCCCCCCCCCCCACACACACACACACACACACACACAAAAGAAACAAAACAAAACAAACATCATAGAAAATCAGACACTGGGTTACGAACTTTCAGGTAGAATCTTACCAGAGACACAATCCATGACAGATACATGACGTACAGTTCAACAGTTTTGGGGGTTTGCAATGGATTATAGGGCAATTTTCAAACATCTGCAAAACATGGAAGTTTGAAGCCCATATTTCTTGCAATGACAGCAAAACACACCAGGGAAATTGTGACCCTATTTGCGAAAACGACCCTTAAAGGAAAGGACCATTATACCATTTCATGTTTCAATGCATTTTCAAACATTGAGAACGCATTATGAAAACATTGTCAATGTGTTTTGGAATGTTGACAATGCATTGCAATGACCTCTTCAATGAAATGAAAATTCCGTTGAAAACCATTTCAAAACTGTTGCAAAACATTTGGAATGCGTTTTGAGACATTGGCAACACATTTCAACGAATCCGAAAACCATTGAGAACCATTTGGAATCAAATCGCTGATTGGAACAGTTTTTAATGCATTATAATTGTTGTTTTGCCTTACTTTTTGGGTGGCTGATTCTATGGAAAATAAAAACCAAAAACTTCACTTCATAAGAACCAAAACTTCACTGTCGTGAAGCCTTGTTCAAAGTAGCCTGTGTGTTTATTTAAGCTTCCTTTAGTTTTTGTAAAAGTTCATTTTATAACCTTTGTTTACCCATGACAAATAGGCCAAAAATGTACTGCTTTGTTTCAAAATCGTTGTTTTAGAAATTAAGTTAATTGATGGTTTGCCTGGGCCCTTGCCCGTCAGGCAAGTGAACATGAAAAGTCACTTGCCCGACAGGAAAATCCCCCCGTCCCGGACGACCGGACGGGGGTTTTGGTGAGCCCTGGGTATGGATGATTTATGGAACTAGACATATCATGTTTTATAAACTTTCCAACATATTCTGTACAACCAATGAAACTTAATTATTTGTTTTTTTTTTTGTTTTTCTGGGTCATTCTGCAACCAGCCAGATGTTCAGCTTATAAGAATTAACTAATATTTAATTTTCTGATTGATCAAGGTGGCCACACCCAAGAGGACTTTCTACCTAACTGGAGAGACAACAGAAATTGTTGATGGCTGGCTGAGAGGTAATAGAAAATGTTAGAATTAAAAATGTGTTCATCTTTCCATGCATTTGTTGTTCTTTTGCTCACTTACTCTGCCGTGTTTCATTAGTTTCTCACTACACACACTCTGCAAGACAAGGTTCAGAAAATATTGCACTGTGTAACATACAATGCTGCAGTGCAATGCAATGCATTACATTGCAGAAGACAAACTGACATTGTAAGACAGGTCATGGTGCTACACTTGCAGAAACTTGTCTTGCAATAATTTTGCCCATACATGTTAGTGGATTGTTTTCTTTTCCTACAACTTGTATCACCATTTGTAAGAAAGTTGAAGAACAGGTGCAAAAAAGGTTTCACTGTGTAATACTGTAGTTATATTTACAAGTTTGAGTTCTGTGTTTCAGTTTTACACAGTGTCATGAGAAAGTTTTCAAGCACTCCATTGTTTGCACAAGTAAAGGACAAAGAACTCATGAAAGGCTGGCTTACAAAGGTATGCCTCCTCCTTTGTTGAGTCAATTTTGCTGTGAACTTGCACTCTTGCCACTCTTGATGCCCTTAACTACTGTTTTCTTTAACTACAACCCTAGAAAGAAGAAGTTGGAACGCTTACGCAAAGAAGAGAAAAATGCGGATACTTGATGCTTAAACTTTCTCAGTGGTGCTAACAAACATTTTAAGAGGTCCCCCTCCCCCCTTTCAATGTTGAACCCATTGTGGCTAAAGATTGTCTGTGCAATATGTTTGGGAGCTCAACATTGAGAAGAGGAGGGGGGAAAGAAAAAATTAATTTGGTAATTGTGCCAACACTTTTGACGATGGTTGTAGCTATATATTTCAAAAGTTAAGCTTTTGAAATTTGAAACAGAGAATTCCAGAACGCTATGGATTCAGAAAAGTTTCAGTTGAACTGATCATAAACAGCCACCTCCCTGCAATGGCCACTTGCCTTTATTGCCAGGTTTTCCCTCCCCAACTGGGCACCCATCCATAAAGTGTCTGTTAGTACTGAACCCCCAAGGCAGTGTAATTAAGTGAAGAACAGCTCCCAGAATAACCTGATACCCCCAAGGCTACCCTTCTCCATTGTGGAAAAGAATACCTGGAAGTTTATAGTTCAAGCCTGCACAAAACTTCCCAAGCCTAAATTTGACTGGCAGACCCTCTAATGCTGAGGTAATTACACAACAAAGAGAGATCCATCTGTTATCTCATGTTTTAAGTAGAGTACTTTAGCCATTTGGACTGTTGAATAAATGATTTGGTTGTACACTAGGTTAAGCATGGCACTTCCAAGAGGTGTTGGAGTATTCTACATGGCCAATATCTTTGCTTCTACAAGAGTGAAGATGATAAGGTGGGTTGGTCTTGTGATGGAGAGAAAATGATGAGTCTTCTTATCAATCGTTATTTTTGTTTACTGTCTCTTTCGTACCAGTGATCGACAACAAATCGTTCTCAAGAAAACAGACTTGTATAAATAATGAATTGACTTTTCTTTGACCTCGCGCTCCCATGCACTCTCATTGACTCCCATTGAATCTTGTGCTTTTTTGTCAGCCTTCAACCTGCCCAAATTTCCAAGAGAGTCAACAAGCTAGATTATGCAAACTCTTGTGTTCTTGCAGCCCATTTCGCTGCAAGATGATAAGAAAGCCCTTTCATCTCTCAACTCCTTTTGACTATACTTCTCATTTTACCTGGCTTCTAAAACTCATTTAGTCCTTTTTGCTTCTTTTTTGGCAGGTGCCCTTCAGCATGACGCACTTGATTGACGTGATAGTCGATGAGTTGGAATCGCCAGACTCTGAGGATGGCGCCAAAGATGCTGATCCAGTTCCTTATCGTCACTACACACTGGTCATGAAATCACTCAAACAGCCTGCTAGCACTTACTTGTTGATTGATTCTAAAGAAGAAAAGGTACTTATTAGTTTTGATTGATATTCTGTTACCGGGTAGTCACTTTTATGATGACAAATACCTTTAATGTAGCTTACCATTAATTTTAATAAATTACTATTTAATTTCGTGTGGCCTTCAACATTAATATCATGACATGATATTAAGGTGGCCGTTTCTGTCATAGTGCAGATTGTAGAACAACCACATTAATTTTAATGAGGCAATTTTATTGCTATATTTATACCAGTTTTCAGTGTTATGTTCATAGCAACTATCTTTCGACATTCATCTTTCAACAACAAATGAGAAGATCACAATGAAATTATACCGGTGTTTGTTTCATGCAAATGAGCACAAGTTCAGAAGGACATGCTAGTGGGCTGTGATTGGCGGATTTCAATCTGTCTTGTTTGTTTAGCATGTTGAAAGATGAATCTCGAAAGATAGCCACTATGCATGTAACACTAAAAGCGGGTGTAAATTTTAATCATAAAAAAACTGATGTCACCTGAAACAGATTTTGAGTTTGACTTCTTTTTGTCATAGGATTCTTGGTTGTTTCATTTGAAAGTGGCATCAGGCAGCGGCATTGACGACATGGGAACAGAATTTGAGAAGAGCATTTTCCAACTCATTGCACAAGACTGTGATCCAGGTAATTACAAATTAATGGAGTCAGTAGACCAGCACTTTACTCTAGTTTCTGTTGCATAAAGCAGTTAGGAGGATTGTTACCCCTTCTGGATGGTATGCTAGTCCATTGCATCTTGTCAAATTGCTATAATAATTCACTAGTACCGACTCACAGTATATGAACTCTTGGATGGAGAAAGGCACTTTGAGAGTTTATTTATTTATTTATTTATTTATTTATGGATTCGTACAAGTACAGGTGCTTAACAATAGACATAAGTCCCCTACTTGGTTAAAACACCCACAAAGTTATGTGTCTGGACAAAAAAAAACCATTTAATTGACCTCAGACAGGGCTTGAACCTAGACTTGTCAAAACAGAATCAACTGCTGACAAATTTTCCTGCTTGATTGCTATAGTTGAGGTGCCGTTTACTTTTCCTTTATGAAATGTTTGACTAAACTCTGTTGTCCTTTTGTGGACAAACTATCCTCTATCTTTTCTTCTCTAATCCCAAGGACTAGAACATGCTTTATCTTTGCCTACTAATAAATAGCTCTCTTCTGATTTGTTTGTACACTACATTATTACAGAGAGTGAGACATGGAATAGCTATGTGTTGACGCACACTAAAGAGGCCATCACTGAACCGCTGACAACTCTTCCAACCAAGGAACTTGAAGCTGAAGCTCTTAAACTCTTCAAGGTTGGAACAGGACTGTATTTACTGATGTACTCGAGAAGTAAAAAGTTCAAAAATGAAAACAAAGACCAGAAAAACAAGTACAAAGAATATTTTTAAAAAAATGTGTTTGCTGGAATTTTTCATTGAACCTCAAATATATGGGAAATAATAGTCATGCATGCAGGAGTCTAGTGTCTGGAAGTACGCTCAGACATATTTCTCTGCAGCGTTAATATTCACTTGAGTGGCTGAAAGTAGCTGTGATGTCTGACCACATTTGTAATGTGAGAAATTTGGCTTCCAATGTTTCATATTACTATTTAAGTAGACTGTCTGTAAAAACCACTGATGGCCCAAACGCTTTAGTGTGCATGTTGTTTGACCTACTGTTCTCTCTCCCCAGTCCATCCATCTGTTCACCACGGTTCAGACACAGGAATCGGCCATTGACTATCACGTGTCACTAGCCCAGAATGCCATGCAAACTTGTCTTGATAACCCTGAGCTCCAGAACGAGATTTACTGTCAGCTGATCAAGCAGACATCAAAACACGTGCACAGGGGACCTGAGGACCTAGGGGTAGGTATTTTTCGTCACTCTTCCTCTCCATCCCTGCTTCGTTTGATTATCGTCCAGTTAAATTTGTTGGGCACTTCGTCCCCAGGCAGGGTCTAGCGGAAAAAAGACCCTGGAAACGAGATAGTGTGGAACTGTAACAAAAAGTTTTTTTTTCTCCTTAGCACTTCCTAGAAAATTGCGGTAAGTCTTCCTGGCTGAGGGAAGACTCATTTGACATCGCATCACAAGCCACTATTGATCTGCGTCCAGTGCAGGAGTTTGTTTATATCCAGGCGTGGCAACTCCTAGCTCTCTGCACCGCTCTTTTTGTTCCAAAGCAGAAATTCCTTCTCTTCCTAAAGGGCCATCTAAACAGATTTTCGACATTCAAGTAAGTAATAATTTTAACTAATTTTGAGTTTGGATGTTAATTGAGAGTACGAGAGTCCATTATGGCGCATGTGAGTTGCAGGTTGAATAAAAGCAAGCATTTTTGAAAGCGCGTGGACTCTAATTGACTCTCGTTCTGGTTTGATGCCGACTTAACCTTTTTATTGCTGAATTGATAGTTTTGAGAAATGTTGAGATGCTGGATTTGCCGTTCTCCCTGCTACAAAATGTTCAGTTCACACAGAGCGGCCTAACGCACCAACTCAACCCCGCCTTTAGTTTTCATTGCCTTGATTGCCTTATGAATTTGTAGCGTAATGTGAAAGATGTTTGTTAAAAAGTTATAAAAATACAAAATGAAATAAATTCTCTGTTAATATTTGTTGTATGATACCTACGTTTTGTTTTCAGTAATGACGTTTAGTTTTGGCTTGAAAGTACAATTTGAGACAAATGCTTCCATTTGGGAGCAGCAGTTTAGCGGGAAATGCACACGCACTTTTGAAAGCTGCCACTTGCTCTAAGGTCTTTTTGTTGGTTTTCTGAAGTTCTTAGCCAATCAAAGAGCCAACAATTACACGTGCAAATTGCTCATGTCGAGGCTGGTCAAAACTTATTGAAATAAGAAAGTACCTGATCACCAGTGTAACTCATAACATGAATTTCTTTTTCTTGGTCTTTTGTAGAACAAAACTAGGGAAATACGCCACTTATTGTATCAAGAGCTTAGAAAGGATCTTAGTAAATGGGAAACGAGAATCAAAACCGTCAAGATTGGAGGTAAGCAGAATGGATGCACATTGTCATCGCTGTAGTTTCAAGATTTTGCAAAGCTAAAAAAACCTTCCTAGATCATAGGATACTAAGCAATAATATGATTTCGTAGAACAGTAGTAGTCGACAAATGATGTAAATAGAGCGGTTTTCACTTGAGTGTCGAATCGAAAGTAATTCGCGTTTGCTTTGGTTTTGCTTTACTACGCTTGGTGATTGGTTTAAAAATCTTGCGCCATTTTCTTAGCCACTCAGAACTAAAAACAAAACTAATCGTGACTTGTTCACGCACGTTTTCCCGCGCTTCGTGCTTGCGACATGTATTTGCTTCGGGTTTGGATTGGCTCCGTGGATAGTTTGTGTACTTTGTGACCAATCACAAAGCTTTTGGTTTTACGACACTCAATCGAAAACTGCTCTATAATGGGAAGTGAGGATGATTAACGATGGCGAGGATGGCAATTGATAACAACAGGGAGAAATGAGAAAACGCACGATTTTCAAGTTTCAATCAGATTGCGTCAAACTTTTGTCATAACTTATTTTGCTTAAACGAGGAACTAAGTTAGTAAATTAATTGTTTTCTAATAATTTTATCATTGAATTTGAAATCATGCAGGTTTAAGTTCAAAAATTTAGTTTCCTAGAATTTTACCCAGTTTCTCTGCTTGTTATAAGTTCTCGGATTAACTGTTTTGTTGCTCTGATCTTGATGTTTGCAGGTTCTCTCTGTTCTACTCCGAAAGCCGTACGATCATTCCTGTCTCATGAGTATTCCTGTCCATTTTATTGACGGAACAAGTCAAGTAAGTAACAATAGATCAGCAAAAGAATAATTTAACGACAGCCAAGGTATTTGAAGAGTTCAAACGGCTTACATATGTATGATAACATATATTTTTTTCGTTTTTTAGGTGTTTGGTTTTGATGGTTCGACCACCATTCAAGAATTCTGTGAGACAGTCAATAGAGTAAGTGACAGCCAAGCATTTCTCTAGTCTTGATACTTCTTCGATGACATATATCATTGCAACGTGCTAAACAGAAGTCCTTTTGTCTCGCCACACGAGCTTTCGGCAGGAAAGACGTGGAAAAGTCATACTTCAGTTTCCGGCCGTGGGCATGAAGCGACTACGAGTATTACTATTCCCCCTGGGATGGATGCTAGTCAAATCCACCGCAGGCTACACCCCCCCTCCCCTCCCCTCCTCCCAACAGTTTGCCAGGTTTCCCAACTGACTACATTTGCTCGAACCTTGATCTCTCAGTCCATGTAGGTCATGGCAGTTTGCTGCTATTTTGAGTTAAAGCGGGGATTTTAATTTCTTTCAGGTGGTTGGCATTCGGACTCCTTCAGAGAGTGGTTATGCGCTCTTCACAGATAATCCTGTCAACTTAGTGGAGCATTGCTTACAAGCTAGTGTCAAGGTTCGTATTAAGTGAGATTTTGTTCAACTCAGTATCAGGCTGTCTAGAGAAGCCACTTTATTGCAGTGACTGACCGTATATGCTGCAGGACTACATTTTCTCTCTTTCTGCTGTATAGTGTTTGTTTTTGGACATTGCACGGTCGAAGAAAATAGAGAGCAGTCCAAGATGTGCACTAGAAATGATTCCGTTATATCTTTCTACAGCTGTGTGACGTGATTTCAAAATGGGAACAAGCGTTGCGGAGTCAAAGCCAAGGGAAACTGGACACTAGTAGGATGATCAAGCTCACTTACAAAAACAGGTACGTCTCCCCTGTAGGACCTGCTTGACCTGTTTGAGGATCTGTACCATGTTATGCTGATTTTCCAACAAATAGTGTAAAGAATAATAATAAATAAATAATAAAATAAATTACCTTTATTTAGACACGGTAAGGATTAAAGCTATAAGCTTGTGGGGCCGTGTATTCCCGATCGAATTGGAATTTGGAAGTGTTGGTTTTTGTGGAGGGAGGAAAACCGGAGAACCCGGAGAAAAACCCTCGGAGCAAGGACGAGAACCAACAACAAACTCAACCCACATATGACGCCGGGCTGGAATCGAACCCGAGCCACATTGGTGGGAAGCGAGCGCTCTCACCACTGCGCCATCCCTGCTCCCCATGAAATGTTATTGGTTGTTACAGTCTATTCTTTTTTGTTACCGTAGGTTATACTTCAAGAGCCTCAGCAGTGGAGAAACAGAGAAAGAAAAATACTTCCTTGTTTTGCAGGTGAGGGTCTCCTATTCTTATTAATGGGGGGGAAACATTTCTTCTATCAATCTTTTTCTTCTTGTGGGAGCCATCTTGACTTAATGCCGGATTAGCTCATCACACCCCGGATTATGTTGTGTTCTTGGGTAAGACACTTGATTCTCACAGAGCGTCCTTCTACCCAGGAGTATAAATGGTTACCGGCAGCCTGAAAAAGAAATGCTGGGGGGGAAGCCTGTGATGGACAAGCATTCCATCCAGGGAGGGGGGGGGGAGGGGGGGGGAGAAGAAATACCCTAAGTCTCTTCATGCTACTGAAACCTGGATAAAGCCAGAATTAGTGAGCCGCCTGACTCCTCAGATCTGTTGGACTATAACAGGCCTTATTAACCCTGTCTTTCTGAATTGCAGTCAAACGTAAATGTTGTGAAGGGTCGATTTCCCGTCAGCAAGGAAATGGCGTTGGAGTTTGCAGCTCTCATGGCTCAGGTATTTTCATTTCTTGCGTCGTGTGTTCGTTCTGCTTTCTAATTTACCTGCTTGTCTATCGGATGTTTTGAGCAAGATTTTTTTTTGTCTTTAGATCACGTACGGCGATTACAGAGCTCATAGTAATTCACTGCCGAGCAAAAGAATCGAGGTAGTTATCTCCAAGTTCTGTGCCAAGATGATCAGAGAAGATTCTGGAAAACGGTGAGTGAGTGAGCAGATAGTCAATGCATGACGGTTTATTTTTAACAAGCATAAAGAACTAATTTGCGTCCTGCCAAACTGCAAATTACCTCAAATTGAAGGAGAACCTCGACAAAACAGTTACTAAGGAAGAAAAACAAGAAAGCGGTAAGGATTAACTCCGAAAAAAAGGGCCGGCAGGGATGGCTTACACTAGGAAAGATTAAGACGTATTAGAAACGACGGATGGACCGGAGCTTCATATTTTTTTCACACTGATTTGAGGCTCTCTTTATTCATTTTCAGTGCACTCACATTGCGCATGGCCGAGAAGTGGTCGACGCTGCACGGCTGGAGTTTAAAAGAGTGTGTGGACAAGTACCTCGAGAATGCGCGTCGATGGCCGTTTTTTGGCTGCAGGCTTTTTCAGGCGCAGGTTTGAGATACATGTCTTGTGTTCAATAATAAATCCTAAAGCTAAACCTTGAGCGAGGGGTAGAGCTTGTCAAATAACTTGACAGCCGCGGCATAATTATTGTTGAAGTTTGGTACACATAGTGAGACTGAAACTAATCGATTATGTTGAATGAACGATTAAAATCACTGAAATCGGGATGTTTGTAAACAGACGTCTCTATTTATGCGTTCCATTTTTTCCTCCGCTCAAGAGAAAAAAAAATCCCATGCTAATGACGTAGAACTGCAGAAATCCGTGTGGCGCCTCTGATTGGTTGTTGCTTGCGCGCGAAAGCGAGCATTAACCAATCAGAGACACTCTACGTATCTCTGTGGAGCTACGTCATCAGTGTGGAATTTTTTTGGTCAACTCTCAAACGTCTCTCTTACGGGAAAAGAATTGACTGTGCGAAGAGAGATGCTATTTTACTCAACTCAGGCTAACTTGACCGTCAGTCGTTCGCAAGCCTGTTGCCTTTGGCTTAGAAGGAGCTGCACCATGCAGCCCTTTGTTGTTAGCTGCTAATAGTAAACTGTTTTTTTTTTTTTCACAGCAAAAGCACACAGTCTCAGCCGCGAAGAAACGAACTACAGTGACAGAGAGTACTCAGCCAGTTTGGCTGGCAGTGGAAGAAGACAGTATAAATATTCTGGAAGGACAGAGCTTGGTAAGTCTGCCAGCTTATCGTTCGGAGTCGCAGATTCGTAATTTCATTATTTTAAACCATCACTGCCATGAAAGGACAGATTAAAATTACTTGCGCATTCTTCACCAAGAGTTGAAGCGAGAAGTCATAAGTCAATTTTCCGACCCCCCCCCCCCCTTTCTCTAAAACAATGTTGAAATATTGTGCCACAGTGGATAGGTTACATGGAAGTAAGGAGGTGAAGGGAGGGGAGGGTGAGCACAAAGACAGTTTCTCGACAATCATTCAATCCATCAAACTTTATTTACCGAGGGTGATACGTAATAGTTTAGCAATTAAACTATTACGAAGACTTTTGATCAGGATTGTTGTCCACATTTACAGATTACCCCGCTTGCATTTTTTGTCAAGTGTCCTTGACATTTTGCACCAGCCATTTCAGTCCCCAGGGCATTTATGACGGGCACCCTCTGGCTCTGGATGAGTTAGTGAGATATTCATGAGTTTGTTTGTTTGTTTGTTTATCAGCGGTTGATGTGCCGCTATAGATACAAGCACGTGGTCACGTTTGGCGGCTGGAAAGAGGACTTCATGTTAGTAGTTAACCAATCCATTATGCGGGGGGGCAACACAGTGGAGCAGGGAACACAGAGACTGCTGTTTGTAATGTCCAGAGGAAAGGTAATCTATAATAGGAGATCAATTCTTCTCATACATACACACATACATAGCTTTTTGTTAAGGCAGGTCTCGTAGGGCAACCATAAAGGCTGGTGTGGACCTGCCATTAAATAATACACTAACTAAACATATAACTATTAATGAAAAAGAAATATAAAAAAGAATTAAAAATATATGAAGTCAGAATCCTTGGAATTAATCAAGCAGGCCTCTTTCTCAAACTGGATTAGGTCTATGGATCTAGAGACACGTTTAAGATTTGCTTTGAAAAGCTGTAAGGAGGCAGCGTTTCTGATGTTTCTCGGGATTGAGTTCCATACAATAGGCCCACGATATCTCACGCTGTTTCTTCCAAGTAAACTATTGTAACGTACTAGAGAAAAGTCATTAGAGCGCCTTAATTTATAATTATTATCGTCGTAACGTGTTCCAAGCAGGGATGTAATTCGATCAGGTAGAGAGATTGTACACCTGGTACATAATGGAAGCAAGCCTTCGCTTGTAAATATAATTCAAAGGCTTCCATTGGTTGCATACCTTTTTGGAGCCTTACTGTTGAACAGACTGGCTCTTAGCTCCGTTTTCTGTATCACAAAGCTCCTAGAAAAAAATCCCCAGGATGGGATACTAGTCCATCGCAGGATACACCTCAACATTTTGTCAGATTTCCCTTACAGTTGGGCAACATTTGAAAAGAGTCACTTTGAGATGAAAGAACTCCAAGAACTCCAGCCAGGCCTAGAACCCAAACCTCTCGATCTGAAATCTATTGCACTGACCACTGGATCATACACCACCCCCCTCTAAGAGCTTTCCGTTATTAGCAAAACCTAAGGAAATGGTCAAAACTATTGTATTCAGACAGGACCCACCACTCTGCAAAAAGACAGGTAGTCTCTTCATGTACCCCCTTTCCCCACCTTAAAAGATGGTGTCTTGTTTGTATAGCCCCCACTCTGTCAGGAGTAGTAACTAAGAAAAAGATTCAAACCTCCTTGTGCCATTTCTCCAGCAATACAAGCTTCATGCACACCTAATATGAAAGTCTCAACTCAAATTTTAAGGCCAATAAATTTTGTCCATTTGGCTTACCAGACAGGTGGCATCTTGCATAGCCCCCCCCCCCCCTACCCCTACACAACGTGGGTCCTCGTCGAGTACACTTGTTATGACCACTTCCCCTACTTTGTCCCCAATTAAAGAAAATACATTGCTCACACTTGTCTCTGTTACAGATTTTGGAACTCACCCTGCTGATGGCGAGCTACATCAACGCCATTATCCGGCAAAAAGGGATAACATGCGAGGCCCCGGGTACGCCTGCAACCAGACAGGGAGTGGACGTCAAGGTCTGGGACCTAGAAAGTGCCGAGTGGCCCATAGTTCCTGGCTCCACTGTCGGACTACTATGACGTCACTGATGAGCTAATCAAGTGTAGTTAATATTTTTGATCGATACCGGATAGTAGTCATTACTAGGCTGTTGTAAATACGAGCTAGTTCTTAATGAAGAGGAAAATGTTTATTCCAAAATGGCACTTTTTGTCTTCACGCCAATGAAAAGGTAGCACAAAGATATATTATTCACCAAACTTTCAGCTTCCAAACAGTATTCAAACCCTATGAAATCCTTGTCTGAAGAAGTTCAAAAATTGAGAACCGGCCGCCGCCATCTTGGAGTAACTTAGCAGCCTGGCGATATATGCGTGACGTGAAAGAGCTCAACTTTTACTATCTCTTGGAGCTCAGTTTGTGCAAAATGATGCTGCACAAACAGGCATTTCGAAAAACTGCCATTTTGGAATGAACTTCTCCTTTAAGGTCTAGGTAGGCTAAGGTCTAGGGAAACGTTGTTGTGTTGTTTGATCGTATTACCCTGTCTACTGCTAAAAGTTTTTTTTGTCGGCAGTTGAAATTTTGACCTCGTGTCTGACGAATGTTGTTCACTATTACGTAGGCTCGATTTCCAGCCGCATTTCGGGGAAATGAGCACTCGGTTGGAGGAGCAAAGACCGGACTCGAGAAGGCGGCGGAAATCGAGCCTGTTCATTACGCGGAATCTACTTTTCCACGTTTGCAAAATCATATATTGATCGAAGCATATTATCACAGATTATGTACAAAAATGTAAAGAAATAACTGTTTTGTTGTCTTTCACCGACCGTAGTAATTAAAGTATTGGAGCCAAGCTCAATGTACATAGCTGTTACATGTAGAAGTTATATTTTACTGCAAATCAGAGCAGTATTCAGGTACTATTAATTAAAAGTGATAACTACCTTGCTTTTATTTCACTACGAAATGGCGTGAATTTCGTGTTCCTATCGACGGTACAAAAGTAAGCTGGTTATTGCTGATATAAACTCAAAATATTAGCTCGCAAAAACGCTGATTTTAAAAGTTGATAAATGTTTAAAAATATAAAACGTTAATTCCAATAATGAAAATAATTTAAATTTAGCGTAAGCAAAAGTGAAAAATTTATGGCCTTCGTTCAAACTGGACGAATTGTATATTTATCTGCGCCAAAATTTTTTTTTATTTTTTTTTTTATTTTTTTTTTTTTTTATTAATTTTTATTGATTATCAAAAAAAAAAAAAGAAAATTACATACATAGATACACCAAAAAAGTAAAATAACATTTGTTTTTCTAAAAAAAGAACAGCAAAAAAAAAAAAAATAATAATAATATACCTACACAGAAGAAGAAAAATTACATGTGTAAGGTTGATTATAATAGGATTCGTTATAGTCCATAAACTAAAGTGACATGTGCAAACTAGGACGGGGAAGTGAAGGGCTGACCGACATTGATAAGAGATTAAGAGATTAAACATCTAAATTACCTACACATTTCCTCCATTTGGCATTAAAAATGTGTTCCTTATTATTAGATTTCATAACTATAGATTCAGTTTGATAAATGTATTTTAGTTTACTATTAAATACTCTTAAGGAAGGACGAATTGATTTATTACGGCAGTCATATATATGTTGTTTAGCAATGAGTAAAAGGTGGTTGAGTAATAGAAAATCTTCATTTCTTTCCCAAATTCCCAAGAGCTTATCTATGTCGGTCAGTTCATCTAAGCTTATGTTCAATTTATTACACCAAGAAATGAAATCCAGCCAGAATTTTTCTGTAGCATGACAGTAAATAAATAGGTGTTCGAGGCTTTCGCTCTCTTTATCACAAAAGGTACATAAAGCGGAAGGTTTCAAACCAACTTTGTGAAGAAAGGAGTTTGTTGGTAAATATCTATTTAGAATTTTGTATTGAAATTCGCGGGTCTTAGTGTCCATGGCGACCTTGAAAGGTAACTTGTAGATCTGCGCCAAAATTAACCTTCATCTACGCGTGAGGACTCTCGTCCATTGAAATAAATCAAAAGACAAGTTTAGGTTGTTAATATTTAGCGAGGCTTTATTGATCAAAGGCTAATAAAATGTTACTTTTGTTCAGTGTGTGATGGTGGTTTTTGGCGAACTTGTTGTGCAAACGAACTAAGGTATCATTTATATCGTGATAACCCACCCCGGAGACAGTTTAATGGAGTGGTTATGTGAGAAAAGTTGTGAGAAAAGTTGTGCAGGCTGTGTGATTATACATATGACGCTTTATGAATATTCAAATCATCAATTATCCTACGCCCTTTGAGCTTTTTTCGTTCATACGGTAAATGTGTGCTTTCTGAGCAACATTTTGTTAGTTTAGTATGTGTGCTTTGAAATCTAAAATCTGGCCATTACGTGACATTCGGCAAGCTGTTCACCGCGGTAAAACGTAAAAAATAAGAAAACTACTTCAAAGATAAGGTTTTTATTTCCACTGTTCAAAGTTCGATACTTAACAAGTATTCTCCTGGTTTACTAAATTGTTTGGAACTTTGCTAAAAAAAGTTCTAAGTGTTTGAAAACGGCGAAATGCCGACTGTCGGCGCCATTGTCAAAGCAATTTTGTTCGGGTGCGGAGCATTTTAAAAGTAAAGAATCCCGTTTGAGGGAACTGAAAAAATATATTTACCCTCAGCAGCTATTTTACATATCCTTACCGATGCTTCCACGTTAACGTGAATGATTTCTCTCGAAATAAGAAAACAAAAACAGCCTCAGACGTTTGACCGCGGTGAAGGCAAGCTGTGAGTTGTCGCGGTGTGACGAGAGTTAATAATATGAGAAAAAGTTGTCCCGCCTGCCTGGGTTACCCTAGCTGCTGGGGCGTGGCAACTTGCTCACCCGAGTTGTCTCGCACCACGAGACGAGTTAGACGGTGGTTGACTTTTGCTGCTCGGCTGCTCAAGTAAGTTGAGCAACGTCTGACTCGTCCCCAGTCGTCTCTTATGCGAAAATTGCTCAAAAGACGACTGGGGACGAGTCAGGAGCAACGTTACGTGAGCCCTGCGTCGCGAGATCTGTCCCTGGACTGGCAATGCCCTGCAGAGCAATGGAGTCACACTGATCGATTTATAAGTCTAATGACGA
Organism: Oculina patagonica; assembly: GCF_052425735.1. Lineage (NCBI taxonomy): Eukaryota > Metazoa > Cnidaria > Anthozoa > Scleractinia > Oculinidae > Oculina > Oculina patagonica. The sequence continues at coordinate 35,443,018 of NC_135770.1, forward strand.
CCCGCAGTTGGCGGATAAGCCCCTCTCGTCGTACGCTTGAGAACGGAATGAACAAAACGGTATTACCCGAGAGCTGAATAAGCTCCAACTACACAAACTAATTTGAACGAATTCTTGGTTTTCATGTTACGTCATAAAATTCTGAAATCAAAATTCACTAGGCCTGCTAAATTTTCGTTGTCATTAGGCAAAAGATAAACTAAAAATATATATTTTTGCAAATTTTCAGATCGATAGTGTCATTCGTTTTTAAAACAGAGCATTTTGAATATTTGAGTTCACCGTCGTATGTGACATCAAGCTGAGTGCCGTGACAAAGCTGTTTTGTTTGAAAAAAGGCCTTTCCTTTCCGATTTGTGCAGATTGAACATTTCAGATATAATAAGTGGTGTTTATGTGAAAGTGTACTAGCTCTTAAGCCAAGGATAGCCGCTGTTGTAAACAGAATTGAGTTCCAGATGGTTTCTCTGACATCACGGCGGCCATTACTGTGTCCCTCAGCAGGACACAGTTATGGCCGCTCCATACAAATCTTTATAAATTTGCGTGGAAAGGTTCGGAAAATAACTCGCGAACAGTACACCGCACAGACCCGAAACTTGGAGAAATTGTTTATCTATTTATCATCTATAATATTTGAAATTCATAGCTTCTGTAGTTGAGTGGTTTCGAATTTAGTTTTTGATTGCGTGACAGTGAAAACCAGCAATTTAAGTCTCGATCACCCCAGCGCGAGATCTGGGAACGAGATTAACGAATACCTTGAGTGCAGCAATCCTACAACCGGTGCTTTTGCAATGATTAAAACTGATCTAAAACCTGACAACCCACCGATGTGCAGTGACCTTGCCCTGCCTTGATAGCACGTGCACTTATTAAATGTCGGGTCTCCAAGGTGGAGTCATAATTAAGCCCCTCAATCATTTATTCGAGGTATAATAGGTTGCAAAGAAAGCTATATACATGTCGAAAATAATGACTAAAGACCGTTGCTTTATAAATACCGGGATTCAAATAAACGCGCGCCCGCTCCACCAGGTCAAGTTTGAAATAAAAGCCGGGAGCGTTTAACAGAGAAAATACGGTAAGCTGCGACCAGCCGTTTTTTATCATCGTTGTTTAAAGTAAGTGCCGATGTCTGAGACAGCCAGCCAGCCAGCCAGCCAGCCAGCCAGACAGACAGACAGACAGACAGACAGACAGACAGACAAACAAACAGGGAGTCCTTTATAATTCTATAAATTCCCCGGGAGGTCAATTTTTTTCTCAAGACACAGCAGATAAAATAATAGCCTGATTCTCGACCGGTTACGAAGTCGCTTGCTCTCACTTTCTCCTCTGAATGAAAGCGAGCGAGCGAACTCGGACCGTTTAAGAATCAGGCTAATGAAATTAATGTACTGGTACGAGGCTGTTTAAATGTTCATTAATCAAAATGGCATTTTGGTTAAAAAACACTGGAATTCAACAATTTTTAACAATTTTGTGGTGTACGAACAACTTCAAAAATATGTTCAGTTATCTCAAAACAGTTGTCTTCCTGTCCAGAAAATGTATTGGCTTACCATCTAAGCTTGGCAATGGAGAGGGAGGGGAGTGCAGAGGCGGATCCAGGATTTTTCCTAGGAGAGGGTGCACCACTAAGGAACGGCGTAACTGACTTTTTTTTGCCGAATACCAGTTGTATAAGAAAGCTGCAGGTCATCTCATGAGGGGAGGGGGGAGGGGAGCGCACCCCCTGCAGTTCTCCCTAGGTACGCCCCCATTTAGAGTTGTGGACGGCGAGGGCTGATACGAGTAGTGAAGCAGTGGTGACTTAAAAGGGAAGAAATATTTGACAGTTATATGGGATTTTAAATAGCGTTTTCAACGCGTTCTCATCTGACAGAAATGTCAGGAAGGCACCTGCGCTTGCATCACCAAGGTTACCATTGCGCTAAAAAAGTATTAAAGTCAATTTACATAATATTTTCTGTTCAATTACGCTGTAAGCACGCGCCGCCAGTCATAATCAAAACCGACTACTTTTTTCGTATAGCAACTTTCATGCACACTGGTTCCGACAGCCTACAGGTGAATTGTCATCGCTTTAGCTCAAAACAATTAAGTAAACTTTGCACGATGTTCGTGAATGAAGTAGTTTGATCAAGTGGCCTAGTGTTTGATTTATTGCCATTTTTACCTGAGCTTTTAATATATTTTCTGTCGAAAATTACTGAATGCAAAATAAACAGTCACAACAGTGGTCAATAGTGCGATTTTTTAATCGTCCAAACATAACTAAATTTACGGTGTCGGCGACCGAACTATAGTAGTTTTAAAACATGAAATGTATAATAATTAAGCAAAGTTCTCAAGTAGATGTTCGTGCAATTGTTAAAATATTGTTTTTACATTTGTTTTAAATTCGCTTCTTAGATATTGTTCCTTTTTAGCGAGTGGTTTTGTTATTGGCGGTTTGCTCACAAGAACTGCAAACAATGAATTTTTAATTAAGGAGATCTCTTTATTGTTTGGCAAAATAATCATATGTGAAAGTAATTCCCCATGTGGATTTCTATTGGCTTCCATTGTCACATTTGCAATTAGCTGTTGCTATAATGAAATGCACTAGACTTCAAAATTACACATGGTCACTCACGAATTTCGAAAAGGAATAGTTTTCTGTCCGAAATCTGATAAATATTTGCATCGTATCGAATCAAGGGTACCTCTTTATATTGATAAGGTGGGTTGGTTTTTACTCTATCACTTCTTTAGTAATGAATAGCAAAACAAAAACGTTTTGGATACACTAGTTTTTCTCCAACAAGTGGGGTGCGCTAACAACTGGTTTTTGTATAAATTTAAATTATATGACTTTTCGTACGTCTAACACAAATGATCCGCTGATCCTGTCGAGATGAAGTAATTTGTAGCGCGGGTATTTAGAGAAGCTCCTTTTGATTCGAAAATAATCAGTTTTCGATGCAATTGTTTTTCGTTGTCGCTAAAATTATCATCGTGGAAGCGCGCAAATTTATAAAGCTAGGACAACTCTCAGCGCCACGGCTCTAACTGAATAAGTTAAAGCAAATCATCGAGTTTATCTTGTGTATTAGTCGAAATAGTTGTGAAGAATCTCTTAAGATAAATTGTATCTATTTGCGCCGTTGCTGCAAACCTGTATGCCGAACATCTTAGTAGCTTTTTTAATATATTTGTGTCAAAAATAACAAGAAATCAATTTTTTGACAAACGTGGCATGAAACAAGTGTGTAGTTTCCCGTATAGTTTATGAATTAAGGAAGCATAAATCAGTTTGCTTGTTGCCAACACTTGATTGTTTGTATTTATTTCCCTTGATATTTACCTGATAACTCCTAGCTTAATACATTGCAAGTACATTTCATTCTGTGCGCACCAGGATCGCTTGATTTTTTGACTTCATGTTTAAAGATCGTTTTGCAGTTTTGATTGTATTTAAAAAGTTTACAGCCGGGAGATGTCGGTCGCTGTTAATTTTTCCTTCACTTTTCGCTAATAGTTTGAGGGTTTCAAATCGACAATTTTTTGGCTATCTCCACGTAATCGCCTTTCCGTTTAATAAATACTTGCGGAAAAAATCGCCATAATATATTTTTATAACACTTTTTTTTAAAAAATCCGGATTCCGGCGATAAGGTGCAATACTGATATTCGCTAAACGGAAAAAGATAGTTACTCAGCTGTATATTATTTTCCTTGAAAAATACAGTCTGTTTCCTTTGCAAGGTGGTTGTAATTGGCGAACAGTTACGTTTTGTAAGAGACCGAAATAATGTTATGTCTCGTGAAATTTAAATAAAAGAATATTATTTCTACGATTTCTAATTTCGAAATGTGAAAGTTTCTAATGACCTAATTATGTGGCACGTCGCGAAATATTATTAAAACATGGAGCGAAAAAGATCAATGCTCACATGAGTTTCACTTTAATAAATGATGCGTGCTTACAGCAGCGTATAAAATATTTAGGATGTACGATCGTAAAACGGGTAAAACATCGCAAAAGACAATTATTATGCAAGGCACTGTGTATCCGGAATCCAACACTTCCGATTGGCTCGTTTTGACAAACAGCGACAGGTGTGTTGACAAGCTCTTGACACTGAAAACAATAGAAAAGCCCGCTCAATACAAGGAAAGCCAATCAAATGACGATTTGTGACAAGGGTGGTGGTGCGACGTTGTGTGAAACAGAGCATAGAGTTCCCTTTGAGACATCTGCCGCGGCTTGGCGTAAAACATCCAGATTAGTTCCTCTTTATCTTCATTGAAGGTCTTATAGCTTTGATATATTTTTTTACAACTGATGATGCTTGGTAATTTGTGAAGCGTAGAAAGCTTTAATGGGCTGGAATAATGGCACGCTAAAGCAACTTTCATTTTTAATGATTTTGATGGTTTTGATTAGTGTTTTGAGGACAACAAAGTGGAAAGGATGTGTAGCTTCATCATTTTAATAGTAACCGGGGAAGTTTGTTCATACAACTGCGGAATCTCTTAGCCTATTTACTCTCGTATTTGTTAGTGTAGGTATGTTTGTGATGTGGCACCGATAAACCAATTTGAGAACACGGTGTCAATATTTTTCCTTCGCCTTTTGCCGTCGTTGACAATGACAGCGCGAGTTACAAATTTTTTAACTTTTCACGAAAGCCGCGTTAAGTTTGTTAGGTATCATGCCTATATTTATCTTCAACTAATAAAATTCTTTATACCTATTATAGGTGTGATTTAGGCGATGTGGAATGACCCTTGTAATTCCTATGACAAGTTTGTGGTCGTTTACGATGGAAGATCAGTGTTTGGACGAAGACGAAACACTGCTGTCTGACGAGTGGGAAACACAATCCGAAGAACTTAATTTTCTTTGTAACTCGGGGGAGGAAGGTATGAATTCTTATGCGTCTAATTGAATTCCCCTTTTCTTTTCAATCTTATAACAACACCTTATTATGTATGAAAAGTGCAGCCAAAGGCTGAGTGCATATATTCATCCCTAATTCGTATGCAGCGATCATCCCTGACTGATTGTTTGAATTAAGCACGATTCTTTTGTCTTCGCTTGTTTAATTTTGCAAAGCAAGGCCTTGAAAAGGTCTCGGTCTATTTAAAAAGCACTTACTGTTTGTGCCCTGACCTATTTACTTATTCATCTCTCGTTTCACAGATATATATCGGATCAAAGAAAGGGGAATCAAAAGAAAAGAGTCCAGCAATGTTGTCGTGGAAAGCGAAAGCACCGCTGTTTCACTTGTTGATCAACGCCGCTTTATATTACAGGTCACGTTTGAAAAGTTACGTCGACTAGAAGATCCCGAAGCCTGTCTAAGACGGACAGTTTTAATAAACAATACATTGAAAATGCTTCACAAGCAAATTTACGCGGAGGAAAACCCGTTTGTTTGTGGCGGAGTGATGACTTTGCAGTCGCCCGAGGCGACCTGCACAAAAGAGGAATCTACCCCGTCAAATCCTAAAATGATACGATTAAGCTTCGACAGCAATGTCACGGAAGATTCCAGGACAAAACGTCTTGACAACACGACATCTCTAACGTCTGGGGACAACTTCTGTAGCAGTTGTATTTCCGAAGGCTACGCGGAGGATGTGGAAGATGATGTTTTTGAACCCGCAGAGGAAATTTCCTGCGATCGAGAATCGATATTTGGCGAACTGGACAATGTTTTTCATAGCTATATATGTGCCCTGGAAACGTGAGTTGCACTGATTTTTAGAAGCCTAGCTTTTTAATCGCAAATGTTTGTACTTTTGTTTATCGCACCTTGGAGTTTATTTAAATTTATACATCCCCAAGGTCAACATATATTTATATAACATTGTACATAGAGCAGATTATAATAAGTATGTAGGTATCAAGATCGTTGATGGAGAAATATTTTATGTTTAAAACCCCAAATTAACGTAATAGCTCGTTACTAAGTTATTTAGATCAAAGCTAGAGATGATATTTGTGCTGTACATGTGTACAAAAAATGCCCTGCTATCCCCCACAAACGACGTTAAATTTCTGTGATTTCCGGAACCTGCAATACCCAAAGCGCAATAACCACAGACGACGAAGACCCTTGAGATCAGAGAGTATTTATCTTTCATCAGAAGGGAAATCAGTGTTTTTCTAGCTTTGTGATAAACAAATAATACAGAAAGTCAAATACAAGCGACTTGCAAATCAGGGCATTTATCCTACCAGCTTTAATTATGGATAGACACCGCTTGCTTTATATTTTTAAATGTCTTTGAGGTGATTACCTTTGGATATTGTGGAAGGACTTATTGACAGAAGATAAAACTCAGACATGCCAACATAAAAAAAGCTTACGTTGTTATTTTTTTGCTGCCAGACAGGTTTAGTTTTGAACCAGTGCCATCAAATGGCTTTGTGATCCCTGGTGATAATTCTATTTTTTGACTTAACATATCCAAGAAAAAAAAATGCAGCAGTCAATTTTCCAGACCTTTCCAAAATCTCTTAGAGAATGTGATGCCAGCAAAATGTATTAAATAAACATTGAATAGCTACTGCACTTGTCACTGGAAAGCCCCACCCCAGGGATGAATGACACATTTTATTAGGCAGCAGCATGGTTGGGGTCAAGCTTTAAGATGAGGTGAACTAAGAGCCATTTCCCTTGTTACGGGTCTGGGATGCTAGGGGAAGGGTAATGCACTGATCTGACAAAGCATGGATGGTATTTGCAAGTTCAGTTGCTGTAGAATCAAAAAATAAGCTGCAATACAGTGACTCTGACAATGTAATTCAAATGCGCCTGATGACTAAAACCTGTCCAGGATCTAATCAAGAACCATAAAACTGGCTAATATTTTGAAAAATGTATACTTTGTCCACAGATGTGATATATGACAAATACATGGGTTGTGTTGGGGGGAATATCAAAAACCTAATAGTAAATTATTGCAATTTTTCATGAGATAAGGAGACAATAAATTATATAAGTTAACGTGTACAATTCTGTTGTCAGCCACCTAAGTCAAGTCTCACTGCATGTTTTTTAAAGAACAAGGTATTTGCGGCTGCGTTGTTGTCCGTTTTGCGGGCGGCCGTTGCCCCCCCCCCCCCTAATTGAACAGAAAAAATTACAGATATATTCAGTCACGGATTCAAGCATAGATCTGTGGATGGTGACATCCTGTCTAAGAATTGACTGAACTTGCATTTTCATCCCCTAAGACGTTGCTAAGCGACACAGGGTATTCTTACTACACCATAATGGTGTGACTGTCTTTGGAGAACTTGTGAGTGCTGATAGTTGTTTTTGATGTGTTAGGTCCTGTCAAATTGTGTGGTTCCAGAAAATATCCATACCCACCCCATGGAAGGTCATTGGAAATCAGGGAGTGTAGGGGGTCTCAAAGGCCAAAATTTTTGAAGGAAAGTATGAAGCTATAATATGGAATTTTCAGAGGAGTGGTGAAGGTTCAAATGAGGGGTGGAGGTGTGGGTATTTTCTGGTGCAACACATTTATTTTGAGGTGCTGGGGAGAAAAATTAAAAAAGTATATGTATTTACCTTATCATGTAAATATCAGTGGGAAGTTTAAGCTGTAACTTGCTTTTCAAAAGTCCAAAGATATAATTATGCAAAGCTTATTGGTACTAAGGGATTTGTACATTTATGTATCTATTTTGGATGTCATATATGTAAAGTTTGATCCTGTGAAGTGCAAACACAACTTATTATTGAGAATGGGAGAATCTAAAGCTAATGTCAAACATATTTAGAATGATTGAACAAATAATTTATGGCATAAAAAATTTAATGAAAAAACGTTTGAAATATTAAAGGTCAAGATAATTAAATTTACGAGTAAATACAGTTTATTTGTCACATTACAGCGCTTTTCACTTGAGTGTTGAAAGTAATTCTTTGCTTTATTTTTGCATTACAACGCTTAGTGATTGGCGCAAAAAAATCACCGCAATTTCTCAGCCAATCAGAAGTCAAACCAAAGCCAATAAAATTGTGATTTGCTCGCGCAAGTTTTCCTGGGCTTTATGCCAGCCACAGGTATTTGCTTTGAGTTTTGATTGGTTCACTGGATTATCTGTGTCCTTTGTGATTGGCTAGTGTGATAACCTTGGTTTTGGTTTTACAACACTCAAGTGATAACTGCTCTATACATAATAGTAGTATTATATGGAAGGCAATGTTATTTTAATTTGGGGATAGCATTGTATCATAATTTGCTTTATTTTGTTTATTTGGTAAAATGATCAACTATGAATTACTAGAAAGAACTATTCTTGCTAATCTATTTTTAACAGAAAATATTTATTTGACATTTCCTATTTTTCACTTTTTATTTATCAGCTATTGATTGACTATTTTGTTACTGTGATTATTGTAATTTAACTGACTTTGAATGTTTGTGTGAAATTGAAATGTATTGCGACTTGTTTAACAGTTGTTGCATCTGCATTTCTTGAAATCATATATTCTTTGATCATCAGAACTTAACAATGGCCAGTAAACTGTTTGATTAGTAGAAATAAAAAAAAAATGTGCATCTGTGTTTAAGTTACACAGCCCACACAAAAAATGCCATCACGGTTACCTTTGGAAAACTTGAATGTTTGCATTCCAAGGTTTTAGTATATCAAGTATGTTGTACTTTGAGTATCCTAAATTCCAAGAGTTTGCATCGGCCTATCAGTGAAAATAAGGGAGTACATAGTTTTCCACAAGCTTGGCATTTTATTATTTTATGTGAACATTATGTCATGATAAAAATTAATTGTTGTTAGTGCATTATTATAAATGTAATAATAATTATTGTAATAGCCTCTAGTAAATTGACCAAGTTAATCTATCCTCTTATTACTTAGAGCACATTATTCAAAACTTTGTAACTTATTAGTAATTTATTTGCATACAAATTAACTTTTGAAGATGTTTTGAATGGTCTTTAATTGCCTAACTAAATAATTATTTTAAATATTTCTACTATTTCTTACAATTTGTAAGCAAAGATAAAACAATTAAATATGGACTCAATAAAAAAGATTCCATTCAAACAGAAGGAACGTCCTATAATAATATTTGTGCTTTTTTGTAATGATCTTGTATTCTTGTAATTGTGTTAGTTTTTGACAAAAGACTTGGGTGAAGAACAGGCTGAAAAACCTTCTTTCGCACTGCTATATGTCTACCCTGGGTGCCAGAGGTTTTTTTCTTTTTTGCAGGAAAGACACTATTTGTGAGTGCTGAAGCCGCGATTGTGGCGAGCGAAAAAAACTTTGTATTGCAGTTCGTAATTTGATTCGCAAACTCACAATGTGATTGGCAATTTCGTAAGAAAGTTTCCAAATATTTCCCAACGAACTTCGCAAAGAGGGTGGCCAAAGTAAACTAAAATCAACTGTAAACAAAAAAACAAATTAACTAATAATTCTGGTTATAAGCCCTCCATAATCCAGGTTTACATATTAAACTAACAATTTCACTTACCCCATCGCATTGGCTGGTGCAAAGCCATAGCATGTATAGTATGTAAGATAATATGTAAAAAAAAAAAAACTAATTGGTTCAACATCAAGACTTAAATGATCTTTTTCTAGTTTTCCATACTAACCTTATTTAATTTGCTGTAATGATGTTAAGAGAAGTAACAAATCAATCAGAAACAACTCACTAGATTTGTAAAAGCAAAATTATTTCATAGTAATTTAAAATACTCATTGTTTTGGGATTGTTCTAACAGAGAGAATACCTGTAAACAGTCTTATTCCTGGAGGCTGCAATCCTTTTTGCACATGTGCAGAGTTCTCACTTTTGGTCATCAGTCAGTCGGGTTTAAATATAAGTCTGTTAATCAGGGACTCGGGGTACTCAGGATTTCAAGTGACGGGAATGATGGAATGGGGGCAAAAATCAAGACCCAAAAAAATCCCTGGACCAAAAATTAACCCCCAAAAATCCCATGCCAAATGTCTGACCCCTAAATTTCCAAAAAGGGGGAATGATATAACACAAAGAAAAACATTGGAAACATGTATGTTTTTGTACTTTATTTTGCAGAACTACGAGCCAAGGCACTACCATGAATCTTTACATAATTTGTTTTTTAATAATAAATACCCCAAAAAATCCCTACTTAACCACCCCAAAAGATACTTGCCAAATTTTCCTACCCCCAAAAAAATCCCGGAATCAAAAATATCAAATCCCCAAAAAGTCTTTGATCATCCCGTCACTTAAAATCCCAAGTACCCCCCCACCCCCCTGGGATCAGAGACCAGCCAGTGGTTGTGATTCTTGGTGCAAAGAAAATGATCACTGCCTTGGGGGTTGAAAATAACCCGTCAACTCTGAACCTCCCAGTCTCTCAAATAGGCTTTCAAATCTCCTTGTGGGATAGTTAAGGTTTAATTAACCTATTCTTGTCCCTTCCCCCTTTTTTTTTTCGGCAGGGCCATGGCATGAGATGTGAAGGGCTCTGGGTACAAAGGATTTTTTGAATTAATTTAATTTTTTTGGTTGGCTGTTTGAAACAAAAAAATCTTGAACAGAAGTAAAAAACGCCATGACTCCCATTACAACCGCATACATGAAGACCAGAAGTCATAGAATCCTCCAGAGCCCTTTTGTTTCTCGTGTCAAGGCCCCACTGGCTAAAAACAAACGAAAAGGGCTATGGCGATGAGAATAGGTTAAATCTGTAAAGGCATTTTAACTAAGTGGCCTGGGGCAAGCCTGGTTTATCATTTACTTGGAGTTTTTCATTGTTGGCCATTTATCCCATTTTTGGGGGCAATTCAAGCAATTTACTTGAAGTGAGTAATGAATATTCATCCTGCAAATCAGAAACATGTTTTGACATGCCTCATTTATAAAAGACAAATAGTGCTGACCTTGGAAGAATACCGTATTTATTTGGAGCCCAGTGACTCCTGATTTGGGGAAAATTCCCTCTGCAACGTGTTTGATCAGATCATGCTTCTTTTGAAGTTTAATGCTTGGGAGCCACAGTCAGCAAAAAGACTTATTTCTTCAATATATTTTTTCTTTTTGTGTGTAATGAATTTCTCTTTTTAGGTCATTCCAGGAGCGAGTTTAGTTTAACTTTTTGCAGAAAAATGAAAAATAATTTTAATATTTGCAATGCAAACACAAAACCTGCCATAACTGTCACGTGTTACATCATTGGTGGGGAAATTACCAGCATGCCAAAGATAGGTTTGGACCATGCAAACCTCCAATAATTTTCATGTGACAATTTTGCCGAGCCTTCACTCTTGCCAACCTGGGAAGTAATTTGACTTCAACTGCCTGGTTTTAAAGCTTCTTTTTTGATGGGCTCTTTCTCGGGGGGTTGAAAACAGGGATCTACTGGCAAAAATTATTGGCATAATTCTTTTAATTCTTTAGATTTTTAGGTCAGCACACTCTGCAGTTCTTAATAATATCAATCTTGCACTAAGGTATCACTCCACAAATTTTAAATTTCCAAAAAGTATAATTTATTAGCCCACTTATCATTTATTACAATACATTAAATGGTATTGAATAACAAACTTAGCTAATTCAAAATCATTTCCAGCCATTTTCATAGCGGTCGTTCTACACAATATTCGTAAATTAAGAAACATTGCACTGGGAAAATGAATTGCAAATAAGCAAATTTCACAACTAAGCTAGCGAATGTTTCAGCTACATTGATTCAATTATTTCGTCTTTTTTATAAAATATTTTTTGAGTGGTTCTACTCAATAATTCCTTTATGGATAACATGTAATTATTTAGCTGCAAACTGCATTTTAAAAGCCTGGTAAACTTACAAAGCTTGCAATATTTTACATATACATATTATATAATACAGTATAAATTACCTACAAATATGCTGCAAAAATACTCTGTTACAACTTCAAATACATCTCCAAATTCACATAAAATATTTATTTCGCATTGCATATAAAAAATGTTGTGGATTCTATCGGAAACCGAATATAAATAGACTAAGGCCCACAAGCTGAAACTTAAAATTATCTTTAAATTTCTAAACGTCTCTTTCTAAATAGATTCTAACATTTCCTACAAATCCTTTGGATTCAAGATGAAATTGAAATAAACAACGTTCGCGAGTGCTTTTTTTTCACTTGGAAATTTATAGCTAAGATAGTTCTGTAGCTAAGATCCAACTAAGATTTGCATTACTTGGTCAAGTTCGTCGAATGTGTGTTCGATTGCTCGTTCGAGCTTTACACTATCGCTGCATCTTGACGGTAAACTTCGCGTAGCAACACTGGTTGAGCCAAGGTTCCAAGCGTTGCAGAACTCATCGAAATCGATCGGAAACGATCCGTTTGGAACGTCAAAGTCGTACAGCGAAACATCAACATCTTTAAACTCGAGTTCTTCAGTTAATTCCAACCCGAGAAGACTTCCACACGTGAATTCTCGGATCACTTCATCCGTGTTGCAATTGATCGCTCGTTCGTGGCGTTCTTCGAAGCCCGACACAATTGAAGTATTGTTGTTCGAATCGCCGGAGCGCGAGGAGTTTTGAGCGGGTGCTTCCAATTTCGTTTTGGCGGGCACTTCGTTCAAGTTCGTTTTGTCCATGTCGAGCTCGAGCTCTTTAATCATTTTATCGCCCAGAATATTCAGCTCTTGTTCAAAAGTAAGAGAACTTTTTGAAGTTTCACAGCTTTCGCGTGATCGCGTGTCTATATTGTGGCCAGAGAGAGCTACTCGCTCTATCCTATCCAATGTTTTCCCGTCGCTAGGTTCGTTCAAAACAGTGGTCTCTAAAGTCCTTCGCTCTTCCCTGATGTCTTCTTCGATGAGACGAAGCGTATTAGAGATCAACACGGTTCTGAAGAGGACCGGCTCAGGCCGAGTGAAGCTTTTCTGCAGTTTGCAGATCGAAATATTAAACACTGTTTGGCGCTGAAGACAACGGCCATGAAACTCTCCATCGCCGTCAACTTCGGTTAGCTTTCGTTTAACTCCGTGAGCACGTTCTGTTATCATCCTAGGTAAAAAGAGGAATGATCAAAGTGAGTATTAATTATCAGGGGTTGAGCTAGCTATTGTATGGTTTGACATTTTAGAAAGGTTGCACCACCGTGGAAGACTTGAAACGCAATCGTACAAAAAACGCGCCGATGTTGCACAAAATTGATTATAAAACACAGTTGCGAAATTTAGAACCGCATGTTCCACGAATGGACAAAACATTTCTTTAGCTTTAACGTCTACCAAATCGTATTCCTCCCAGAAACCTTAAAAAATCCTCTACTCGCGTAGTACGAGGTGGTAACATTGTCAAAATTTAGCAGGTAGATGAAGTAGTCATCTAATCAGTTACAACTCACCGACTGTCAGACCGGTTTTCGCATAGATATCTGTCCGTGTTTTGCAGATACTGCTGTCCAAATTGTCACTTCACCAGTAAAGTGTGCGGGAAAATTTTAAATTGGCTTAAGTGCCGTCTTCCACAAACAAAAAAGAAGATAAAACGACCTCTGCTGAAAGAAACACAAACCGGCGAATATTGCCTTTCGTTTTCTCCTTCCTTCCCCCAAGTTCAACCATCGAAACGGTTGACGTCACTTCCCTTATTTGGGCAAGAATGACAGGTATCACTGACAAGACTACCATATATGGAGGCCGGTCGGAGGAATGTAATGTAAACAACGGCACCAACTTCCTGTTTTGTTTTGTGACACTTCCGCTTTCGGGATGAACATCCACAAAAAATTAGCTTACACCTGGGAATACAGGCGAATTGGAAGTTTGTGGTAAAGCCTAGACACTTTCTGCTGTTATCAGCTGATAAATTGTCATTTACACAGTGAAACGAAGGTGAAAAAATAAACGGGCACCAGCAACCGGAAATGAAAATGCATCACTGCACGTACAAATCAAATCGCAACAATTTTCTTGCGCTACGTTTTAAGACGAAAAATCAATCGAGTGACATGATAGAAACTTTAACAAGATACTGAATGTAATTGAGGAAACTAGGCATAAGTAGGTTTAGTGGATTGCAATGTTTAGTTTCTCAAAAACAAGCAGGCAAAAAAACAAATACGCAAAGTTTGTAAACTGAGTGGGTTGAATGAAAGGATCAGCCCGCTTTCCCGCGGCCCACTTTCCGATATTTTGATCAAAATCTCTTAATACAAATAAACAGAGTTTAAGGGCCACGCTGTGCGATTTCATACTTACCTTTTTCTTATCTAGTCATTTTAACTTTCATAAACTCAGAGCAAGAGTACAAGCTACATCGGACGTGACCACACTCGTACTCGAGTCAAAGTTATGCCGCGCACGGCAGAAGTGAGGCTTCGCACGTCTTTTTGTTTGCAAACCAAAACAAATTGTTCATATCGATTAACTTCTTTTAAATGAACAATTTCAGTTAAATAAATGATTGTTAAGAAACTGAATAGATATTTTGCTAAAGGTGAACAAATAATAAATGAATTTCAGCCTAACAGTTATATTGAAAAGCGCTGTTTTTCCGCTACCAGTAGTTTTGAGATGAGATGAATTGAGCTCACAAACCAAAGGCCGGTCGGAAGAAAGATAGCTTGCGCAAGTCAATCTTTCGATCTTTGCGAATCTGATCTGAACTGTAAACAGCTCAGATACTTGCTTTTTGTCCCGGGACATAAGCTAGCATTGTACTGTACACATTGAGCTGGGACCTGTCGTTTTCTCAGTGCACGGGCGGAAATCAAGTGTATGAATGCACCTTGCAAATCTCTTTTTTTGCCAACACAGCTGGATTTTTCCGTGTGTGTTCCCAAATTTTATTTCTAGACTGAACCCTCAATTGCCATGAATTTTATACAACAGAGCCTTAAAGTCAACCATAGCTGGTGTTACAACTGAAGATAATTTCATGTAAAATTAAACCACACACAAGCAAAGCGAAGTAAAAATAAAAAGTCGCATAGAACTGAAAACGAGAAAAAAGACAAAATCAGTTTTAACTGAGATGAAAGGCAATCGCCGAGTTGTTTCGAAAACTTGCCTATCATGCGAGCAATCTTTCCTTTCTCTATTTCGCCTCAGTCCTTCGTTAGACTCTAGCAAAGGCGCCGAATCGCAGCCGGAATGAATGAAGTTTGCCAACTTACCTTAGAGTTGCTTGGCTTGATCGGAGTAAAATCGTAATTTACCGTCCAGCGAGGCAGTAACAAGCTAGAAGAGAGTGGAGAAAAGATTCGGATTAAAAACACGCCACTTCGCGGCCGTGTTTTATTCTGTTTCGAACGAATACTGGGTGGTAGTTGCTCAGTAGGTGTATAAAGTTTACACGAATATCCACTTTTCATAACTTATACACCAACTCGGTCGGCGATAAATTGAAACGTGGGCTAATGTTTTGTTGTCAGATAAATCTGCCGCCCTTGTTCAGTCCAAGGGGATTTTTTTTAGTTTTTATCTTGGTGAATATTTTGTTTTAAAAATATATTTCGTTTTTTAAAATGTCTTTTTTTCAAGAGTACGTTCTTATTTGTATTCAAAGTTCTCCTTTTTGGTAAACAACTACAATGTTCTCAGAGTCAGGATAAACGGAGAATTTCCATGGTAGAGTTGTACATCTTGGATCGTATTTGATCTACTAGGCGCACGTCAAGAAGGGCTGGCGTAAATCTTAGCTATCAGTGACAGAAAATTGGTCTCTCATCGCCTACGCCCTGTCCAAGGCCCAAGCTTATTGAGGGGTAGTTTGGTCGCTTTCTCCCTAGAAAGTTCGCCAGACAAGACGATCGGCTGAAATGGAGGCCAATCTTACTTTCAGTTCATTATTAGATACAGGTTGACCAGCGAGTTGCCATGGTGATATGAAGAGTGTGATTGCTACAGAGCACCATTGAATACCTGAGGTTGAGCAGGATGAAAGGCAACGCCTGACACAACATCTGTATGACCAGTTAGACGATGGCAAAATGTATTTCCTCGAATGTCGTATAAGTAAGCCTGAAATGAAGAATACATAGATTGAATGCACGGGTAAGATTAATCTTGTCAGTTGTATGTTACACTAGAAAATTTTTACAATTTTGCATTTATGGTTGTGAAAATTATCTCGGGATAAGTATTTTTTTTTGTAAAATCTTTAATTTTATTTTGCCGGAGAACTACTTGAATAATGATCACCGCATTCTAATGCTGCTCGATAGCTTTCATTGAATGGTCACACACTAGGCTTTTCCCCTCAGATAAGTAAAGACCCACGTAACTACCTAGAGGGTTGATACTGGTTTATAAAATTTTTAGTGTTCTCCCATAACGTTTAACTCCAAGCTGTTTATTCTGGAAATTCGCCGTAAGAATTGAAGCTAAAAGAGTACAGCAAAAATACATTTGGAGTGAAATAGCTTGATCGAGTAAAGATTTTCCTCAGACAAGTGCACCCGCGTGGCAATTGACCTCTGGAACATCCGGTATTAGTTGCACACAACAACAACAATAACCCCAACAACAGTAAATAGTCTTAGCTAACTGCGTTATTCATCTGTACAGCAAATATTTGAAATTTGCGGGGGTTTTATACAAAAACAACACCTACTCGATTTACTACTATCCAAGTCGAACAGGATGGGAGAGGCTTGTAAAGTCACCGCCCAACACCCACGCCAATCTGAGACTCAACAGTAAAATTCCAAACTGTTGACATGGCGCTACAAAAATACTTGTGGCATATCTCCGATAGTTTGTTGCTTGGTTTTGAATTTTCTCGGGTGAATAATAAACAAACAGGGACACAAAGCCCACCTGACCCCACCTCCCATGAGCGTGAATCCGGTGCTATAACCTTCAAAGGGACAGCGTCACGAGAAATCTAAGTTTTTTTGTAAACTGGGCTAGAATTATAAGGTGCACTCAATATTTAACAGAATAGCCTTTGAACAACAAAAGAAAGGCGTAAATTTATCTTCCAGGATAAAAATGAACCGCAATCAATGGATTTTATGCGATTTTGTTCAATTAACACCTTCAAACTTGAAAACGTCGGGCCCGACGTTTTTAAGTTTTAGGCCACTACGTTCCTATCAGTTCGTGACCACACCGCTATATAACAATTTTCATGACTAGTTCAGCGCATTTTAGAAAGGCCAGGCCACTATTTGTGGAGTTCCAATTAATAACAACACTTTCATTGCATTTTCAGTAGCACTAAATCTTGCTGGCACTGCCCCTTTATGTTGTTATTATACCCTCTCAAGTTGTTCTCTAAAAAATACACCCCTCTGTAACAGACCCAGTGGAATCTGAAAAAAGTCACTGGGTTGGCCAATTTCCCACTGGGTCGGCTTATTTGGGCTCGTTTTTTAATAGGTTTATTCGACATAAGTCACACCGCACAGTCAATGGGGAAGCACAAAAATAGGCGGGTAACTTTCAAAATATTCCCTGGGTACCGGGGAGACTAATTTTTCACTGGGTAGGGGAAAATAATCCACTGGGTCGGGTTCCACTGCATGGGTCTGTTACAGAGGGGTGTAAAAATGCAGGGCAGCAACATATTAGACGGTTCACGCGACCTGTTCACGTGTACTGCTACAAATTGGACATAAAGTCCATAAAGTCTACATATAGCACGGCCTGTCCACGTGCAGTGCTGACGCATTTAGTTTTACGCAAGATAATACATACTTAGGGCGTATTCGTTTCGGATCAATCCGGATTAAGAATTATTGGAATAATGCATCGTTCGGAAGCTATTTTCATTTCAGCTATTTTGTTCTCGGGTGCAGAACAGCCGGAACAGAATAGAATAGATCCCTTAGAATATCCCAAACGAACGCACTCTAGTACATGCACGTGTTCAAATCAGCAAGGAAAAAGTCCTAAATCTGCGCAAGTAATATCGGCAATTTTATATTGCGCGGAACAAAAGAGGTTAAAGCATAATCGAACGTCTACTTGTTGACGAAAATGGTATTAACAATTTTCCATTAAGTTGTGTTAGGATTATCCTGTGATGTAGGAGAAATATCCTCTCGTATTATGCTAAGCCTACCAGCAAGTAAACCCTTAAGTCCTCGTTCAATGTGGGCAACAATGGAGTAGGTAATTCAAACCCAGGGCATTGCCTTTCATGGTGAATTACAGGGCCGCTATGGTAGTTGTGAATGCCTGGCACGAGCCCTCAAGCTAGCAAAAAGGAGCTATGGCAAGTCTGTACAGGGTTAGTCACCCTCTCAACTACAGAAACCGAGTGACATGTGGTGTGTCGCCAAAAGAAGAATGATTCCAAGGATGGTAATATTATGCTTGCTGGCCGAAAACGCAATAAAGTTTTTAAGCTGAAACCCTGTCTACTGAAACTAATCCGTCATCAGAGTGGTTGTTGGAATGTATGTTTTAAGGATAGTGATGATGTTGACAAAGAATATTTCTTATGGATACTAGAGACGAAAAGACAACGGGGAAGGCCGAAATTAACTTGGAGCAGGTCAGCAAAAAAAGAATTAAAGTCAATTCATCTGTTCTGAAATGAACAGAGGCACAAGACCGTAGAGAGACTGCTGGAGAGACTGTAGAGATCCTTCCATAGCGCGACAAGCCGTTGATTGATGATGATGAAGGTGATGATGATGACGATGATAACGATGATGATGATATACGAACACGGTTATAGT
Organism: Oculina patagonica; assembly: GCF_052425735.1. NCBI lineage: Eukaryota > Metazoa > Cnidaria > Anthozoa > Scleractinia > Oculinidae > Oculina > Oculina patagonica. The sequence goes on from NC_135770.1 coordinate 35,461,691, forward strand.
TTTTATATAGTACTTACCGATCTGTCCTCCGAACCAGTAGCAATGAACCTTGCGCAGGGACTAATGGCCACACCCAATGGCTGTGATCTGTTCACGTGACCATCATACCGACGAACACACCTGTTAGTGCGCAAGTCCCAGAGTTTTATCCCATCACCCACTGCGGCCGTCAAAAACAGGTCGTAAGCATTGGGAGGGTGAGAGACGAACATAGAGCCCTAGAAAAGTAAAACACTTTTTAATGAGAACTGACATGCATAAAAGGAGAACGAGATGTATTTACCTTCACTAATCACAACCAGAAACTCATGTGTTTCTGTCTCAACTTAACACATAGCTGCTAGTCTGGCAGGGCTAAGATTACTTTATTTAGCGTGGCCGAGAGGAAAGGGGCGCTGGTTTTGTAGTCTGGAGGTCCCGGGCTCAAGCTCTCCGTCCTACTACATCTACTTCTAGCTGGATTTTTTTTTAGGTAGTCTCAAATTAAACTCCTCGGCCACGCTTTGTAAATAGCCACTGGTTACCTTATTGCAAGTTGAGATTCTTAGCTATGTTGTGTTCATTTAAAATAATAATTTCATGACTCGGTAAACGCACCGGTGCGTATTAAGGAGAATTCTTGTTCTCACTGAAAATTCAATTTTACCTATTTTCTTGTTCTCCTTATTTTTTCAGTGTTGGTTAGCTGACAGAAGCAGGTTGGGCTTATACATTTAAACAGACTTGGCGGAAAAAAATAACGTAAATTGAGCAAAATGCAGCAACTAACCTCGTTCTGACATATTGTGTGAGCAGGCCGAGTGTGCGCATCCAGGACCACTCGGGCTGTGCGAGCCGCGTTCATATCAAAGACCTGGATGGATTTATTGGAACCGCAACACAAAACTATGTCTGGATTTTACGTCAAGGAAACGATGCATGCCAGCTTCCTTCAGAATTTATCTTCAAAGTTTAATAGAGAACAAAAGGATACAAGAATGAAATCCATTGATGGCAGAGAAACAAGTAATTTGCTGGGCTCTCTCCTGATTAAAAATTTTCACCAACTTGTACTTGTTGTTCGACTGGTATCTAAAAACAAAACTATGTTATCAGTGTAACGTGGGGCAAAGGTTGTACTGGTAAAAATTACTGTAGCTGGCGGTAGGTAGCTTTATACCGAATATAAACCCGCAATTTAGAAACGTCTGCATCCCTGAACCCGAGACAAGCCTTGCTAACTTATTAGTCTGTGGAAGAAATCTTAGTGTGAGACCATTCCAATGAAAGCTATCGAGCAGTTCTTTGCTTCCGTTAACTATTTTGTAAAAGAGGGTTCTATCATTTGAAGTTGTTGATGAAATGATGGAATCCTTTAGTGACCAATCGAATAAAAGCTTCTGAGTATTTTTTGATATTCTTTCATGTGGTACTGCTGATTATGCTGTACAGAGTAGTTCTAACTATTAAATCTGTGGCCGATTAAACCACAGACGTGAAAGTTAAGTGAACGTGAGCAGCACTTATGGGTTCTAACTTTCAAGTCTATAAATCAAATCCTAGTGTCTGAGCACTTATGGAAGCTACTGAGTGGTACTTTTATGTGGAAGAGAAGGGGGGAAAGTGTATGAAACGGCGCTCGGTTGAGACTTAAGATCCTTGCCGTTGTAGATAGTTGGTCGTTAGTGAAGTTCGACTGCACTAGCACTATTTCTAACCAGTGCGAGCGTAAGAAATGCCTTGCTTTCAAGAATGCGTTGGATATAGTTTTACGCATGAGCAAAATTCAGCTCGCCGCTGACCTGACCTTTTGACGTCATCTTTTTGTCCGGCGTCAATGTGATACTTGTACATGTGAAGACCATTACCACAGGCTAGAAGAACGAACTTGTCGACGTAATAAAACCTTGCTTGGATTATTTCCTTGCTGAAAGGAGGATTTTCCTGTTAAAATAAAAAATGAGAAAACAATTTCTTTACTTGGCAAGGTAGCCCACAACACAACTTGACGACTTAAAATTTTCGTAAGATTCGCACGTTTTTGCTCCTTCATAAGTTAAGGTATTGCCCGAAATAGAACTGAACATAGATTTTGAACCACACTTCGCCTACTTGTTGATTACCTTAAGGGGACTTGAATTTCAGGGGGCATATTCGTTTAAGAGCAGGAAGACCTTGTTTATACCACATAATTCCTTAATAATTCCCTTACGAGTACTGACAAAGTGCACATTTCCAGTGATAATTTATTTTTCAAACATAGGAATTGATCTGTTTTCGTTTAACAGAAAAAAAACTTGATCGCTACACCCAAAATCTGAGAAAATATTGATAGGTTACCATACTCCTTTACGAGAAAAGGGACGATTTAGTTTTCTCGCTGAATAAGCCGCATAGAAAAGGCCGCCATTTTGTTTATGTGCGCGCGCTAATTACGTGTAAAATACTGCGCAGTAAGGATGCGCAATATAATACAGAGCATTGTCTTTAATCGCAAGCCACACTAACCTTGCTCTGAGCAGAACTACCAAGTTCAGAGGCAAAGTTATGATTGACAGACGAGAGTATCATTAAGGGGTCTGAGTGGGCGGGGCTCCATAGTCTTACTGTTCTGTCACATGATGACGTCAAAAGCCAGCGGCTGTCATGACTGAAATTAACGCTGGTCACTGAGCCGTCATGACCTGCCAGCAAAATAATAACAGAACAGCTTAGTTCGATTTTGTGGGGGCGCGGTGGCCTAATGGTTAGTGCGCTGGACTCCAGATGGAGCGATCCGGGTTCAAGCAGGCACTGCGTTGTGTTCTTGGGCAAGACACTACTCACATAGTGCCTCTCTTCACCCAGGTGTAACTAAATGGGAACCAGTGAATTTTATGCTGCGGGTAAGTTACTCTGTTATAGACTAGCATCCATCCATAGGGTAAGAGAAATACTCCAAGCCTCCGGTCTGATGGACCACTAGGCTCGCGGACTCTACCATACCTTTTTAGTTTGATTTCATCCCCCCAAACAGCTAATAGTGCATACGTCAAGTAATGGATTAACCCGACACAACATACGTACATTTCAGTTGACATCTGATTTGACTCACGTCTTTTATAATGCTGGTCTAATTACAGGAGTTAGAATTTCATTGATTCATGCAGTTCGGCCAATCGATTAGTAGACACCCAGTTGGTCCGACGACCATATGTCAGTAAATCAACTCAGTCAGTAACTTGGTAAAAGCTATTTCCAAAGAGAACGGCACTACAGATAAGCTGAAAATTTATACAAAGAGTATCCTGACCAGTAAACACGGTCTCTTTGCTTGAAGGTGGAGGTCTCAACATATGAGCACTCTTGTTAGCCAGAGCACAACCCACATGCTTTCCGTCACCTGAGGATTAACAAAAAGTCATGAAAAAAAATACAGTTTTCAAACTTTGGTTGACCTACTTTAGATATCAGACGTAATTGGGGCATAAACTCGTTAACACGTCCATAGTTTTCACGTATTTGCTTTTTGAGTTTACCAAGCTCAATCATTCGTCCATAAAATGAGTGCGTCGTCTCTTAACCAATCACAAACGAGGTGCTGTATTTTTAGCCAACCAAGTGTAAAACCAAAACCGAACAAAAAATGGTCGATGCACATTTTCCCGTGCTAGTGTTACCAAGCAGCACTAAGTAACACTTCACGAAGACATTATAGTTCGTATAGTGTGATGGGTGAGAGAAGTTCTGAGAAGAACTGTTGTTGGTGACTGACGGTTTGACAACCTGAGCGGAAGTCATCCTCAGGGTCAAGTGAAAAGTTGATGTCAGTTGATGATGTTATAAGTTTAGTCCATTGAAGCTGATTGGTCAGGTTTGCCGTGATGTTATTGGCTGTAAGTCTCGTGTAGTTTGTCTCGTGTAGTTTGTCAACAGTTATTGGTCAGTTTCGATCCGTCTATACTTGTCAATAAAACTTCTTACAAGGGAAACCAAGGCACTTCATTTGTGGTGTGGTTTGAGGACGATGCGAAATCAGTAAAAGTGGCGCGAAAAATGAAAGAGTAGAGTCAGGAATGAACATGATTTAACCCAAATCTGCCAAAAGGGAACTCTAAATTCTAAACGTAATGCCACATATACTTTACCTGCAAACACGACGCTGTTGATGGGAGTGGGTTTTTCAGTGAGTGGTATTTTATACTGCAGGTTAGTTGGTGCTTCGCTGTCCACTGGGTACTCCTTCAATGACGCCCTTTGACAACAAATAATTAAATCACCTTACTATAAATGAGACCCCATTAGGGGTTTTAGGGATACGGGATATTTTGGGAAAAATTATAGGGATACGGGATATTTCAGGGAAAAATTATAGGGATACGGGATATTAAGAAAGGAGATTGTCGAACTAATGGGAATTAATGGGATACGGGATATTTAGGCCAAAAATTTATGGGATACGGGATACTCGGACCCCCTAATGGGGCCTCATAAATCAATTAACTTTTTACGTACTTTTTTATCTAAAATATATCACGCAGCCCATGTATGCTTTGTCAGATTATCATTGCATTAACGTCGAGAAGATGAAAACAGATCTGTCGTTTAAAAGCTGGCGTGAGTAGTGATGTTATTATCCTTGAAACGAGAATTGAGTATTTCTAAGTTTGTCGTGAGCTGTGATTCTGTGGCCTCAATCATAATAACATGAAAGATCAATAAATGGATAAAAACTGAAATGACCGGTTTTTTTTCTGTAAAACGAGGCCTGAATGTTCCTCTAACCACCCAACACTAATTTTACAACTCCAGGTGGTTTTTAGAAGTGGATTCCAATTCTTGCCCCCCGGATTTTACAATGTAGCTGGAACGGTGTACACCATCCATAAGCCCTTCAGCGTCCTGACCTCTCGGTCACGTCCCATCCATGCAAGAAATAAGGAATGAAATTCCTGAAATAAAACGAGGTATTGCATGCTACTAATAAGCTTATCTTACCCGGAGCTTGAAGAAGTGGAAGTTGTCTTTTTCAAGGGAAGTGTAGAGGTTTTTGGCTTCGATGCACTCGTGTTTGGCGAAAACATTTTCGATCTGTCAAAATGAACATGACAAATAAAGGAATGCCACTGAGACACTCAGCACATTTTAAGGGTGATTCTTTGATGGAGAAGAAGCGCAGGTTTTTGATGAGTTTTGGTTCATTTCTATATTTGATGAGTTTATTGATGCTAAATTTTGCAAAATACCCAAAAATTGCTGTCTGAAGTCCGACATGTTTTGACTAATCAGTGCAAAGATGTTGTCTTAGCCAATCAGCAAACCCAAAATCACACGTAATGTGCCCTACGCAACTCTCCCGCGCTTTGCACGGACTACGGTTAGCCGTTTTATAACTCGCAACATTTTGTCGTGGCAAGATTTCAAGGTCTCAGGAGAAATTTCTTTTCCCAACGGAAAAAGAAAACACCAAGCACTTAATTTTAGCACATTTAGAAAAAACACAAGTTACCTTGGAGCTGCAGCGGAGTAGCCAGATGACTTGACTTTTGAGTGGAACGTGAGTGGCTGATCACGAACGCCTGTTTTTACCCCTAAAAACATCGAGGCAAAAAACAACTTTATTTTACGAGGGTAAGCATGCAATGGTGCACAATGACAAATCTATGGCCCTCGACAAAAAAGTTTCAAAGAAAAAAAATATTATAAAAATTGAAGGAATTTATACAAAGTTAAGTTTATGTTTAAGAATGGTTCAATACACCAAATTTGCATGTTGGCTTTCAAAAAACATTTATCGGGCTAGGCTAACCTTTATGTGATGCCTTTTTCTGCTGTTGCTGTTTCGTTGTTGTTTTTGGAACAAGCTCGGCTTTTAAAGGTGAGTTACTACAGAGAGGAGAACTGAAAATAAAACAAAAGAGGTAAACTTCACGTGACAATGATATACACTGCATTGAAAGTGGAGATAAGATATTGATTACTCTTGTAACCATAGTAACCATACTTGGAGAGGACGGTTATGGTGTTTGTTGCCATCTCTGCTCCTCTTGTGACTGACGTCTCCTCTTCTTGGTTGCCATGGGAACCCAAACCTACTGACTGAGAGAACCTTTGAGACAAGACCTGAGAAGACACGGAAAAAACAGAATTACAGTTATTAAAGGAGGAGACATTAGATTGGTCATAGCCCCTTTAGCCTCCTCCGCAGGCGTCTCTAATTTCTCGCCCCACCCCTTTCTTTCCTTTTTTTCAGATCTTGTAGTTTGCAAAAAATAATCACAAGTGAGAGCAATGAGATGGGGAACATAGGCGTTGCCCCACCCCTTCATGCTGCATGACTGCATGACTGCGGTCCTTTTCGTGCATTGAAGGATCATCTGGGAAAATAGAGTTATAGATAGAGTGCAAGACCAGTGTAAAATGAGATGCTTCCATTACCTCTGAGGTATTCTCCACTTCTTTGTTTGTTTGTGGCATTCTGATGTTGACAACATTGACTGTGTTTTGAAACAAGCTGCCAATAAGGCATGTAACCTGAAACAAGAAAAATCAAAAAGCAGCTTAAAATTCTTCTCTGAAACTCAAAACTGGACGTAACTACACAGCAGTATACAGCAATGTGAAGTTAAATAGAACAATGAAAGTTTAAATTCTCTTTCATTGCCAACCATGTGCTGCAGAAGAAAAGCCATTAAATGTTGAGAAGGCTTACGTTATGTGTTAATTAAACTAAAATCAATTATTGTTTTCTCTGATACTTACACTGCCATTTGGTCTCTCAGCAAAGGCAAATGAACCTGGTGTTGATATATTGTACTGTATGTTATCCAACTCATTGCTGGACAAAACAGGCTCTAAAACAAACAAGAAGCAAAATAGTTTAACTGTTGTGTTTTAATTAGCTGAAATGCCAGTGCCAGGGAACATAATCACACTCCTTTGCCAAAACATGAAATCTGCTATCTGCAAAGAGACAGGAATCTTTTTAAGGAGGAAAGTCAGGGTTCCTACTCTTTTGAGCTCTTGAAATTCCATGACTTTTCCAGGACCTTTTCCATGACCTTTCGTAAGTTTCGATAACCTAAATTTGGACATTTTTTTGACATTGATTTTGGGTATCTTTTTCCTATTTTCTTTGCAGAAACAAAAACTGACTAACTCATTTTGTACAATCAACATCATTTTCCATGACTTTCCATGACCTGCACTTTAATTCCATGACTTAATTTTCCAGGCCTGGAAAATTAAGTTTTTAAATTCCATGACTTTCCAGGTTTTCCATTACCCGTACAAACCCTGGGAAAATTGAATCATCAACATCATGTGCATTTGTGATGCCAACCTTGAGAGGATTTTGAGATAAGGAATTCATTTTGACTCACCTTGGAAGTCCAGAATATAAAGTGGCTCTCGACTATTACAGTTTAACAGAATGACAGCAGCTGTTGTTGCTATGGCCACAATGGACGGAACATGAAATACATCCCTAAAATTGAAAATATGTGAAAATTACTTTCTAGAACTTGTACTTATTCAGGCCAGAGGGGTGGGGTCTAAAGATAAGTGCATTGGAAAATGGATCAAGAAGCCCAGTATTGACTTGTGTTGTGTTCTTCACTTGAGGCTCAAACATTTTTTTGGGTTACCTTAAAAAAAAATGGTGGCACCCACTATTCCACAACCACAAGAGAAACACTGAGAGAGTAAAGTGTCTTGTCAAAGAACACGAAATGACCTAGCACATACACAAACAGTCTCCCATGCGCGGTATAAAGAAAAAAAAAATCAGAGAGTGGAGTGAGCCAAACGTGATTTGAGTAGGAAGAGAACACTCTTGTCTTTCTGATTTTTCTTTACCCTATACCCCTCTAGGAAGCTTGCTTACAGGCTAGACATGACTCTGATACACCCTCAACACAGACAACTTGATCTGGGAGTCCAATACCCTGATATCACTGTACCTCTTAGCCAAATCCTTTTCATTATGCCTTGTAAAATTTCTGCAGTAACTTACTTTATAGTTGATCTACTCTGTGACCCAAACAGGACCCTATTCAACCCTCTATCACCCTCATCAGCATGTGGCTTCTGCGGATTCCTGATGAAACAGACAGCTAGTACTGCCATTCCTGGCTCTAATGTGGATTCCTTTTCATCATCAGGCACCATCTCCTTTTGCCAGGATGGTTGACTGCTGATGTAGGATGGTCCGTTGTCTGACATAGCCTTGGATGTGTCCTTATGATTCCAGTATTTCTGCAGCAGTTGACTGACATCCAGTTCAAACAGGCATCGGTATCCACTCTCATAAGTCAGGTCATACATGAGAACCTTAAAAATCACAAGTGAAATCAATTCATTAATATTCAAGGATGTGGAGTTGTTTTAGAGGATGTAAGCCTGAACTATCAGATGTATCAATTCTCCCCCTGGCACTCAAGAAACCTAGCTCTACAAAAACCTAAGAATTACAATAAAAGTGTTTCTAATGATTTACAATATTCCTCCCCCACTTGAGAGAACTAATAATGTAGCTCAATAATGATTTGCATATATAAGAGCTCCAATCATTTATTGGCTGTTACCCATGCATGAGCAACTTGTGACCAATGAGAGACACTTCACAGATCACCATAATAGAATAACTACGAGTTAACTACCTTATGAGAGTGGATACCGATGCCTGATTATATTATGGCTTAGTATATCCTTTTCTGATTTATGGACTGATTGCCTGGGGTAATACTTATGAGTCTACTGTAAATCCAATTTTTATCTTACAAAAAAAAGCAGTACGGGTGATGACATTCTCTAGCTTTGATCATCACTCCAGTCAACTATTCAAGTCTCTGGAGATTATTAAATTTTCTGATCTCGTTACCTTCGTTATTGCCACTTTCATGTATAAATTTTATAATCAATTGTTACCCTCTGTATTCCAGTCCTTCTTCACCAAGTTAGATACTGTACACAGTTACTATACTAGGCATTCTGCAAAACAGTCTTACTATCTCCCCAAAGCAAGAACAAATTATGGAAAATTTAATATTCGATTTCAAGGCCCTAAGATATGGAATGCTATTGATTATGATATAAAGCACTTGCCAATTTCATCATTCAAAATTAAACTGAAACAGAACTTTCTCCAAGGCTACTAGTCAATTCACTTTTCCTTTTTCTTCACATTAAGATAATATCACTGTTTTTGCAACGCCTTACCATTATGTTTCTGATATTCTTCACTGTTCAGTTCATTTATATTTTTTATCTAAGGTAATAGATTACGCGTGTAATTTTAGCTTCTTTTCTTCTTTTCTTTCTGGTATATATTATATTCTATATTATATTTTGTATGTGTGTCCGTGTGTACGTGTGTGTGTCCGGCCAAAATTTGACTATTCAATTTGTAAACTGGCAACCCGGCATTTTTAACCTAGTGGTTATTTCGGGTTGCCAGAACTCCTTATCTTTTAGTAATATATTTTATATAACAATGCTGTAATTAATTTTATTGATAAGGAAATAAAGAGGATGTTGTTATAACTTCATCAGCATGGGATTTTTAGGGTTGGATTTTAGATGCCTCTAAAGAGGGAAAGAGTTTAGCTTGCCAAGAGGGCCACAATTAAGGTGGCCCGAACCTATTTATTTACGTGATAGTTGCATTTTTGAATCGCGCTTTTTGGCAGGAAAGATTTCACCGATTTCTTCGAATTTTTGCGTCCTACATGAAAAATGTTCGAATTTACGGAAAATGGCATTCGATTTTCAGTCGGAATAAAATCTTTTGAGATTTGAACATATTTTCAAAATCTAGTTTTTACCAAAAATGTCCATAAATTTAAAACCCGACGACAGATTTCTCCTAAACTTTAGCAAATATGCCTCAGAGCTCTCAAGTTTTGTATCAGGAAGTTTTATGACAATCCTGACCATGCAACTCGCTGCACAAAATGCTGGTCAAATTTTATCTCAAAATGCTTCGCTAATGCATTCATGTCAACTGACGCACAAATAGCGGAACAGTGCAGCCGGCCTACCTGTCATTTGCAAGGATAATGATCACCAAAGCCTTATCAAAAAGAAAGTGAGGAATCAGAAACCTACAGCAAACACAAGCACCGCAACAAGAAGAACAATTTTATGACGCTTGCAAGGTAAACTCAGATAATTTATATTCAGCTCCCCTATATTGTATTCGTTCCTTTATTTTCGAAAAAAATCTTAGCATGGCAAAAAACAACATCTACGAAAAACCCTTACCAGTTTTCATCACAGTGGGTTCCTATTCTGGGGAGAAATAAAGCTGCCAAGTTCAGTACTACTAACCATCCGCTATTCGACTGCATCGAGAACCTTTGTGCTCAATAATATAATCATGATAGCTGATTTTGTTTTCGAATTCCTCACGGGCAGTTTGCCACTTGGGCATAGCGAGTGTTCAAATATGAAAATGGTTTTCTTATTTAAATGATGTTTTAATGTTTCCCCGAGACGTTTTATCCCCAAGTGGCAAACTGGCCGTAAGGAATGCGAAAACAAAATCAGCTACCTTGAATATATTATCAGGCACAGGGTTTTCATTGCAGTCGAAAAGCGGATGGTGGGAAGTACTCAACTTGGCGGTTTTATTTCTCCTCAGAATGGGAACCTTCTGTGACGAGAACTAGTAAGGGGTTTTCTTAGATGTTCATTATTGCTATGCTAAGATTTTTTCGAAAATAAATGAACGAAGACGTGATAGGTGAGATAAATATAAAATATTTAATTTTACCTTGCACGCGTTATAAAATTGTGCTTCTTATTGCGCTGTCTGTATTTGCCGTAGGTTTCTGATTACTCACCTTCTTTTTGGTAAGGTTTTAGGGATCATTATCCTTGCGGATGACCGACAGTTTGGTTTCACTGTTCCGCTATTTGTGCGTCAGTTGACATGAATGCATTAGCGTAGCATTTTTAGATAAAATTTTGCCAGTATTTTGTGCAGCGAATTGCATGGTCAGGATTGTCATGAAACTTCCAGATACAAAACTTGAGAGCTCTGAGGCATATTTGCTAAAGTTTAGGAGAAATCTGTCGTCGGGTTTTAAATTTATGGACATTTTTGGCAAAAACTAGATTTTAAAAATATGTTCAAATCTCAAAAGATTTTATTCCGACTAAAAATCGAATGCTATTTTCCGCAAATTCGAACATTTTTTATTCAGGAAGCAAAAATTCGAAGAAATCGGTGAAATCTTTCCTGCCAAAAAGCGCGATTCAAAAATGCAATTATGACGTAAATAAATAGGTTCGGGCCACCTTAAACAAGTTTTACTATTATACTAATTAGCACACATTTTTTACATAATAACTACCTTTCCATCAGCAGACCCAATAGCCATCTGATCTTGAACAGGATCAATAGCCAGTGACAGGAATGGATGGGCTGAAAGATATTCACAGGATTGTATAAACCTACAAAAATAAGTTCACTCCCCGAAATAAGAAACTCTTTCTTGTTAGAGCAAGTTTCTACTTCATTTGCAGTTTCCCTACTAGAAGCTTTTCCTTTGTTTCTGAGTGTGCTTGTTCTGTTACAACATTTTGTTGTTAAAAGCATTATAGGTATGCAATACGTGCAGAGGACCATGCAGCTATATTACCCTCTGCGGTCGATACATTACAGGTCTATTTTGATTGGTAAATATTATCGATGACTGCCTATAGAGCTTTTTTGTGTTTTATATTTTATCTTCAAACAATTTTAATATTCAATAGGTGACCTTTTATCCCTTCTTCACACTTGTGCCTTAGATGCAAAATTTTAATACTCATCATCATTGTCATCAAAAATGAATGCTGTTCAAGGCTTAATTTATGACAGTTATATGCATGTGGCAAGTAGTACAAAGTTGTTCATGTACAAAAAATAAACAGGAAATCTTTAACAGTTTAACAAAGCCAGTGAAAAATTATCCAGTTTCTGATTATTATTCATTGAAAATGCTTGGGAGAAAAATTGTAAATTAATCAACCAATAAACCAATTGAAAATGTTTCACTCTACAGTTTGGCAGAACTTTCTAGTGGAATCACCCTACCTGACAGAATTGCTGACTGATACACAAGACATGACTGCTCAATATCCCAAACCTTCAATGTAAAATGTCCAGCAGTTAAAAATAGGAAACCATATTATGCAGTTTAATCAAGATTTCTCAAACCTTTCTTGGGAAATGAAGATTAGAACGAGAAATCAGGGAGTTCAAGAATACAAGGGTTTGAGAAATCGAGATTCTACTGCAAGTGTAACTATAAGGTTACCTCTGTTTTTGTTAAATAAAAGCACTTAGTGGCCTGATGGCTTAACTAGTGTAAACCTCATTATATTTTAGGTCAAAAGGTCTAAGTTTGATTACGTCAAGTGTCCTGGGTTGTGTTTTTAGGAAGTACTTTATTTTAGCATTTGCCTGGATCTGGTGGAAGTTGTATTGATGCTCTGGTTAAGATGCAATACAACTTCCTTGAAGCATTGGACAATCGTTCTAACACTGCAGTCAGGCTCTTTTCAATGGACTTCTCAAAGGCGTTTGACAACGTTAAGCACAACCTGCTGGTGGAAAAACTTAAAAAATCCCCCTTGAATCCGTACATAGTTAACTGGTATATTAGCTTCCTAGGAGAAAGAATGCAACGAGTTGTGTGCAACGACGTAGTGTGCGAATGGAAAAATGTCAACAAAGGAACCACACAGGGTAGCGTCAGTGGTCCATATCTCTTCAATCTATTTCTAAACGACCTTGAAATTACTGGGGATATCACGGATAACATCGACCTGAATAAGTACGCTGATGATTCCACTCTACAAATTATCATTCGCAAGGACTATACAGATAATACGCAGAATGCTCTTACATTATTCATGGATTGGACAACTCTTAATCAGATGAAGTGTAACACCTCTAAATGCAAAGAACTAGTACTTAAAAAGAAAGGTCAACAGCATACTTTCCATGAAATATACAACATCAGTCAGCACGACACTTTAACTATCCTCGGTGTTACTTTCCAGTCGAATTGTAAATTTACTAAGCATGTTAAAACGAAACTCTACGAAGCAAATAGGTGTTTATAATTACGTAATTATCAGAAGCCTAAGAAAAGAAGGATACAACCAGAAGGATATTGATCACAGGTCTGTTCAAAGCAATTGTCCTAACAAAAATAACTTATGGACTTCCAGTGTATGGTGCAAGTGCGTCGGACCTTAATGCAGTTCAGTGTTTCCTTAAAAGGTGCCACAAGCGACGGTATATCTCTGAATTAATCAACATTAATGACCTACTTGAGAAAGCGGACCGCACACTTTTTGAAAAAATCAGTATAAACAAAAATCACCCACTGTACAATTTACTACCAAAGCGGCACTGTTCTACTCATCAGTTACGGTCAGCAAATATTGCATTACCTCAACTAAATACTGAGCATTTTAAGAATAGTTTTAGTATAGCTTTTAGATATAATTTAGCTGTTAATTCTTAGTTTTTACATAGTTTTTTTTTTAATATAATTGTCATAATATTGTAACTAATTTTTAATTTTTATTCTTATTCCTGTATTTAGCTCTCTTTAAATATTTTTACTTGTACCTTTTGATATGTATTTTATCAAATGAAATAAAGACACTTTATTTTGTTATTTATTTTAAGATACTGGATGGTAAAAGCTGCAACAAACACTAACAAAATTCCTGTTTATACCAATTTTAATGCTACAGTCACACTGATTCTTTTTGTCAGTACCTAGCATTAAATGCAAACATATTTCTTTACTGTTGTCTATCTTGACATGTATTGTGAATGATGCACTGCATTAACTGCAACATAAATGTTACTCCATGTACCTTAAAAGTTCTGTCTTCACTTGTGGACACAATGATTGACTCACTGTTTGGGCAAAACTGTGCACATGTCACAAGACTAGTGTGTCCTTCCAGCAGCGTGTCCAGTTTACTGGTCTGTTATTAATAAAGAAAAACTTTAATTATAATAATAAATCAGTTTTTTATTCTATTTTGAGAATCCATTCGTCAAGTAGGCCTTCCATTCCATGATTCGTTAGGCAGAAGAGGATGGAAAGGAGAAAAAAAAATACATCCTTACATCCATCCTTCTCTATATCTACTCATCAATAATATTGAAAGGCTGCTTGAAAATTACATCTGTACGGTACTAAAAATCATGTATGATCTACTACTAAACAGTTTGTATCCTGTGTATTCTGTAACAGCTCACCTGGATGTTCAGAACCCATATTTCTTTTCCAATGCATGCTGTAATCAGCCTGTCTGTCAGGCTAAAGCTAAGGTGCTGGACACGCCCCAGGTCTTTACCGACTGGTATTCCACTGCTATGATCACTTGCTATATTGAAAAACAAGATATTTGCAAGAATCAGTTCAGGGTGCAAATAAATTTAATTTTCCAGCTTGCCCAAGGTGAGCTGACTAGCTAGGATGTACCGGTATTATTTTCCGCAAAAATTTCCCCTAAAACTTTCATTTGCCTGTCGGGCAAGTGAAGGATAATATCTACTAGCCCGACTGCAAAATCCACTAGTCCTGGGTTAACAGGCATGCACTTCTTTGCACGCTGCAGTTATTGATATCACATTTTATAATGCCTAATTAGTGAATATTAGTACCCTATTTTACCAGAATTTACAGAAATAGACAAATGAGTTAAATCTTACTGATGTTGTCATTAGCTAAAAGCTTGTCAATGTTCCAGATGTAAATGAAGTCTTCTGAAGCTGTGCAGAGAAGAAGGGGTCTGTCCTTTTGTCCAAAACAAGTGGCACTTATAACTCTGCTGTGACCAGATAGCTGCAAAGGCTGAAAACCAAAGTGGAAACAATGAAAATCCCAGAACAGCCCAGCATGTAGCCTTTTACTGAACAGGACTAAAACCCAACATAGCCCACCTCCCACTGGCTCACTCTACCAGGATAGCTGGGAAGCAGGGTGGAGGGGGAGGGGATAGGGGACAGCGTTTTTCATCACATTCCCAAACACCGAGAAGAGAGTTGAAAGTACGACGCGCAGCGGAGTAGTTTTGACGAACTTCGAGGTTTTTTGAAATGTGATGAAACACTCTGTCGAGTGGTTGATATATCTTCTCAATCGAAACTAAAACTACAACGAAAACGGAAAAATAAAATCGTCAAAATCTATGCTAATTAAGATCAGATTTCCAAACTCCGTCACGGATCTGATTTCCTTTGTTTTAACTAGATGAATTATTAATGAGTTTGAGAATGTTATATAAACACTGGGGTCACAAGCTGAAATCTTGACGCAGATTGATTCTAATCTTGCTTGTTAGTTCTCCATATATAACCTGAGATTGATTGAATTTGAAAATTTCTATTTCCAGGTAGTAGTAGAGAATGTCACCATGGCAACCAGGTCTAACACATTATCTGTCACCTCTTGTAAGGCCAACAGAAAATTGGATGGAAAGAATTCAAAAGCTATCTGACATAAAATATTTGATGGCCAGATATACTGTTTCATGTTACAAAGAATATAAAATGTTTTTAAACTTTAACAATCATACTTAAGCTTTCCAACATAACAATGTTTTTATTCATACAGATAAAATTTACCCGTAATTTAATATAAAAAGGAACGATATGCCCAAAATTTGTAGCTACCAATTCACCGCATTAATTCCAACCTTCACTCAGACAAAGCTAAGTAAAGATCAAGTTTTCTTCAGCTTTATAAGCTGATATACAGTCGAGAGTCATTTTGGATCGAAAAGTTTAGTACCAAATGTCATTATTTAAGCATATAGGATACCTTTCTCGTCAAGTCTCCAAGCCACCAGACACCTACAATAGTTTTAGTTAAAGGCAATGCGAGAAAATCGCTTGTGCATGACATCTGCAACTGTCCAGGGGATGAAGAAACCCGGAGCAAGCCATCATGACTTGCCGCCATTTTGTTCAAATCGTGTTGATAACGACCGCTTAGTTAGTTTTGCATCGCAGGCTCATAATTCGAATCCAAGATGGCGACCTCTGCTGCTGCTGTTAGTTCAGCGATCGACGCGGAATACATCGGCAAATTGATCAAAGTTGTTAAGGAAACACTTGCGGTAAGAATAATAATACTCTTGGGAAAAGATGAAGGGGCATACAGTCAAGATCATACAACCCTGGCTTTTAGATTATCGAAAAACCTTGATAGACCTTTTCGCGGTAAAAATCCGCCATTTTGAAAAGAGTTTGAATCATAAGTTATAAAAGAATCACAAGCTTAAGATAATTATTAGGTGGATGATGTTACTGACAAGGTTTGAGGATACGTGTTTAGTAATCTTGTAATCATTTTTAACTTATTAGAATTTTAAAAACATATTTGTGTCATTTTAACATCTATCTATATATCTATTTTTATAATATTAGTATTTTTTTATATTTTATATCTATTTAGGGACCGATCGTTTATTACGTCCCAAGGGGGGGCGGTGGTTTTGGAGGGGGGGTTCAATTTTAAAACAAGCCCCTTTTTGGGGGGGTAAGTTTTTCACTTATGAGAAACGTGAGGGGGGTCAAATTTTATGACACAGCAACGGCAGTCTAACAGGTTTTATAACTGAAACCAAAAAAAAAGGAAAAATTCTTGCTGGCGGTTCTTGTTGTTGTTTACTCATAATCGTTAAAAAAGGCCCATAAATATACCATAAACCAAGCATGAAAGTGACTCAGAATGCAGGAACTGGCATTTCTGATAGCTCAGATTTTCAAAATTTCTCGGGGAGCATGCCCCTGGACCCACCTAACAAAATTCACGTTCACCTTCATCAAACTTTTTACAAACTGAGTCTCATTGGAGTCCCGTAACAACCCTGTGACAAAACAGTTTCTCCTAAAAAAAAATAACCGATGGTGGTAATACACTACCAACGAAAAACGTCAGCAACGTCTGCAACTGTTGTTCATGCGGCATTGGTCTTCAGAAACAAGCGACATCGCGACACAGTGCTGTGTTTTACGGTATGGTTTGAGTATGTGGTGGAAAGAAATTAATTTGCTGGAGTATTCAGTGAAGTTCATTGAGAATGGCTACATATGATATTAAACCTCGATCAGTTAAATACGTAGTAGCGATGTTGATTGGCTATATCAACAAAATAAAAAATCTGCAAGGAAGAAAAGAGAGAATTATGGCCTGGTCGAGGGGGGGGGTACATTTTTTAAATAAGAATTACGAAGGGGGGGTATAATTTTTATATGAAAATAATTTTGGGGGGTTCAGTTTTGAAACACTACACTTTTTGAAAAACCACCCCCCCCCCCCTGGGACGTAATAAACGATCGGTCCCTTATATAATATTAGTATTTTTATATTTTATATTTGTATATTTATTTTAGTGTCCCCAATTAGCTATTTAGCTAAATACCATTGACACTTAAATAAAGTTTATGTATGTATGTATTAAATATAACATGGAAATATTGTAGGTCAAATTGGTTTCCTGGTTAAATCTGTTTTTAACTTAGGGTAGGTTAATCTGTTTTAACCTGAAGATAACACCCTTTAAGTGCTACCGACTGTAATTTTCGAGAAAAAAATTTCAAAACTGCAAATTCGCATTTCTTCATATTCAGTCAAAAGAAACCCTTTGGTGAACTATTTACGAAAATGACATTTAAAATTTTCAAAGGGTTTTTATATTTGACAAAATCGGCAAAAGGTGAAATGCCGTTTTCGTGTCCCCGCCGCCATAAAATTTTGTCGAATTTTTGTAGGTATTCAAAACACTCGTACGGAAAGAAGGTTGAACGTATGAAATTTATCTTTGGCAGGTATGCAGGGCATCCAATATACTACACAGAAACCTAAAAATATTGCAAAACGATGCAATTAAACAGATCTTTTTGAAAGCCCGAAAATTGGTATTTTGAGAACTTTGGCAAACACTTGAAACAAGGGTAACTTTGGTGGCAAAAATCGTGTCCTGGTACATCGAAATTTGGAATAAAAAATAGATCGGCGTCAAGTACTATTATGGTACTGTAACATATAAAAAATCCAGCCTGGGCAATTGAAAAACCACCCGTTGAGAGAAGTAAACGCATAGTGAATATTTCATGTATTGACTACAAAAATTGTCACGGTCACGCAACACTAGTAAACACATTTCGATTGGATTTATTCAATGTGTTTTAGTTTTGCTCACTTTGGCTACAGTTTATGCTCGAATATAAAATCTATCTATCTTATGTATTATTTACTGTTTTGTATTCATATCAAAATTAATTTTAGAGGAGGGGATAATTGATCTGACCGCAAAAATACAAAGGTCAAGTTTCGTGTCATATTTTAATACATGTACCGACTTTGCCGCTCGCACTGTGTAACTCGCACTGTGAAAGAAATAAAACAATTCAAAGCGAAATGTCTTCACAAAGTAGTCTCGAAGCGTGTCATATTTTATCCTGGTGGTTCTGTTTCATTAAATTACTAACTATTTAACACTAGTAAAAGTTACTTTTAGTTCCGGCTGTATCGATTCTGTAAAGTTTTTCGAATACCTCAGTCTGTGTGTCAACAACATGAAATTTGCAAATACAGTATGTGTTCATAAACAAGATGATCTTATCGACAAGCGTATCCATAGGAGAACATCGAAAAATGAAGTAACTGTGTTCAACTGTTTGTATTTCCTTTTAAGAGTGCGGGTCCTCGACTTGATATTATACGCCAGAACTGATACATGTACATGTTTACCAAGAACTGCAAGAACTGGAATTAGATGTCTGTCTGAATGTCTGTTGATTTCCTGTTTAACAATAATAACAATAAAAAAAAACACTCTTGGCTATAAAGCAAAAGATACTATACCACCAGCTTACCATACATGTCCAAACATAACAAGTAGCGATTCTCGGCTGGTTGGGCAACTGGAGCAAATACCAAACACATTCGAAAAGGCGATCTCCGCAGCCGTTGTCAGCCGTCGTCACGCTCTCCACTGTTGCAAGGCTGCCTGCCTTTCTCCCGTTTGCAATTTTTACACAAGTTCTCTGCCTTTTTACCGCATTCACAACCAATCTCGACTCACTCTTTTTACCTACAGACTCTAAAAACAAATTCGATCCTTTGGAGAGGGGGGAAAGGGAAGTTATATACGGGTGTTGGGGGGGGGGGGGTAGGGGGTCAAGGTTTATTTTGTCATTGATCTTATTGTCCCACGAAGTGACTGACCAGATTACCAGAATTGCAGAAGTAATCGTTACCTTAAGGTTGCTATTTTTAGCGGCTACTAATTTTAGCGATTTTTCTGAGCAAGATTTAGCGACTATTTAATTTAGCGATTTCAGAATTTGTTTTTTTAAACCAGGCCCTTGTGTGGGAAATGGTCTAGGCAAACTCTCTTTCGAAGAAAAAAACTGTGGCAGCTACAATTCTTTTGCAATGAACTTGGACTAGCTGTTTCTGTTCTACAAGTGAGGAAAAGGGCTCTTTAGGTGGTCCTGTTGCAAGAACTTGTCCAGGAATGTAGTTGCATGAATGCGGACCAAGTTAAAATGCTCTGTGTTCTGTTGCGTCTACAACTATTAAAAGCAGTGGCGGATCAAGGGGAGGAGCCATTGGGCCCTGGTCTCCACATTATTTTTAGGCTAAACCGAGGCCCACGGGACCAAGAAAAATCATCTTCAAGAGCTAATTTCAGGTCAGGATGATTGGGGCCCCCACCTACCTAAAGGTCTGGATCTGCCACTGTTTAGTACACATAAGCTAACTGCTAATAAATTGTCCAATACAAAGTGTCGTCGTACTAGCTTTGCATTTAAAATTACTGTTTTATACACCTCGAGTGAGTTCTAGTACACGCATCTCCAAGCTACGTGAGATCCGACAAAGAATTGTGCCAAAGTCTTCCTAACGTTGTGTGGCCCTCTGCATTTACTCGTCCCACATATCCTAAAATACAGGCAAGGGGTAAACCTTTAAATACTGAGAAGTGGAGACAGGAAATGATTCCCGACCAATTTTTTTCTGCAAGGTTGGTCCTTTTCTTCTCTCTACTACAAGGTTTTTTTTCGCTGTTGTTTTTTAAGTTAAACCTCTCTTCCTGAATTCCTGTCCACCTCAGTATCTGAGGGTCAACCCTTATCTAGTTCCCAGGCTGCTGTCAGTACAACATACCTCAAGGTTGCAATTTTTAACGGCTTCTAATTTTAGTGATTTTAGCGAGTAGCAAGAAAATCGCTAAAATTAAGTAGTCGCTAAAATTAGTCTTGGTCAAATTTAATACTCGTTAAATTTTGGTACCCCCCTCCCCCCTCCCCAAAGGAAAATAAATTAATCATAGTCGACATCAAAAATTCTTTTAAGAAATGGATATCGTAACTTTGTTCTTTCTGACAATGCCGTCTAGTGATTCTGTTCTTTTACTGAACATTTATTTCCATCTAAGATATTACTTTATGAAATACTGGTTTACACTGGGTATTTTTTTTTCTAGGGCCTGCTGTTTTTTTTTTAAAAAAAAATCTGAAAATCGCTAAATTACATTGTCGCTAAATCTTGCTCAGAAAAATCGCTAAAATTAGTACCATCTTAAACCTTAAGATAAAGATTACTCCAGGTAATCTGGTCAGTCACTTCGTGGGACAATAATATCAATGACAAAATAAACCATGACCCCCTACCCCCCCCCCAACACCCGTATATAACCTTCCCTTTCCCCACTCTCCAAAGGGTCGAATTTGTTTTTAAGAGTCTGTAGGTAAAAAGAGTGAGTCGAGATTGGTTGTGAATGCGGTAAAAAGGCAGAGAACTTGTGTAAAAATTGCAAACGGGAGAAAGGCAGGCAGCCTTGCAACAGTGGAGAGCGTGACGACGGCTGACAACGGCTGCGGAGATCGCCTTTTCGAATGTGTTTGGTATTTGCTCCAGTTGCTCAACCAGCCGAGAATCGCTACTTGTTATGTTTGGACATGTATGGTAAGCTGGTGGTATAGTATCTTTTGCTTTATAGCCAAGAGTGTTTTTTTTTTTATTGTTATTGTTAAACAGGAAATCAACAGACATTCAGACAGACATCTAATTCCAGTTCTTGCAGTTCTTGGTAAACATGTACATGTATCAGTTCTGGCGTATAATATCAAGTCGAGGACCCGCACTCTTAAAAGGAAATACAAACAGTTGAACACAGTTACTTCATTTTTCGATGTTCTCCTATGGATACGCTTGTCGATAAGATCATCTTGTTTATGAACACATACTGTATTTGCAAAATTCATGTTGTTGACACACAGACTGAGGTATTCGAAAAACTTTACAGAATCGATACAGCCGGAACTAAAAGTAACTTTTACCAGTGTTAAATAGTTAGTAATTTAATAAAACAGAATCACCAGGATAAAATATGACACGCTTCGAGACTACTTTGTGAAGACAATTCGCTTTGAATTGTTTTATTTCTTTCACAGTGCGAGTTACACAGTGCGAGCGGCAAAGTCGGTACATGTATTAAAATATGACACGAAACTTGACCTTTGTATTTTTGCGGTCAGATCAATTATCCCCTCCTCTAAAATTAATTTTGATATGAATACAAAACAGTAAATAATACATAAGATAGATAGATTTTATATTCGAGCATAAACTGTAGCCAAAGTGAGCAAAACTAAAACACATTGAATAAATCCAATCGAAATGTGTTTACTAGTGTTGCGTGACCGTGACAATTTTTGTAGTCAATACATGAAATATTCACTATGCGTTTACTTCTCTCAACGGGTGGTTTTTCAATTGCCCAGGCTGGATTTTTTATATGTTACAGTACCATAATAGTACTTGATGCCGATCTATTTTTTATTCCAAATTTCGATGTACCAGGACACGATTTTTGCCACCAAAGTTACCCTTGTTTCAAGTGTTTGCCAAAGTTCTCAAAATACCAATTTTCGGGCTTTCAAAAAGATCTGTTTAATTGCATCGTTTTGCAATATTTTTAGGTTTCTGTGTAGTATATTGGATGCTCTGCATACCTGCCAAAGATAAATTTCATACGTTCAACCTTCTTTCCGTACGAGTGTTTTGAATACCTACAAAAATTCGACAAAATTTTATGGCGGCGGGGACGCGAAAACGGCATTTCACCTTTTGCCGATTTTGTCAAATATAAAAACCCTTTGAAAATTTTAAATGTCATTTTCGTAAATAGTTCACCAAAGGGTTTCTTTTGACTGAATATGAAGAAATGCGAATTTGCAGTTTTGAAATTTTTTTCTCGAAAATTACAGTCGGTAGCACTTAAATCACTTTGAACGTTTTGAATTTATTTATTGGGACTTTTTTTCAATGAGTTTAAATTGTTTTTAGTGATGAAAAGAATGTCATCTTCAGGTTGAAACAGATTTAACCTATTAAAGTTGAAAACAGATTTTAGTAACCTGAAAACTAAAATACCCATACAAGTATGTGCTGCCCAATGGGGTCGTGATTATACGACTCCTGATCTGGATGGGTATCCATTTTAGAGATGATTCCTAGAACAATGTATGATATTTTGAATGCACAAAAGTTTCAGCTTATCAACAGCCAGAAAAGGGGATTAAAAATTGACCTCTTTCTAGAACAGGGTATCATTTTGAATACAAATTCTTTCTGAATTAAGGTGCTAATTTGGAGACCCAAGCTGCGCATACTCCCCCCGGCAACAGATACACCATTTTATGGCTGTGTATTTGAAATAAAATGAAGTGAAATATTTTGCACTGTTTAAGTTTGTTTACATGTGTTTTTTTTGGCAATTTAACAAGTGCAAAGACAGTTTTTTGAGTTTAAGGCCCTATCTTCGTCCCGGCATGACTTTCGTCCCTGGATGAACTCATCCTGGGACTAACTAAAGGTTATAAAATTGCCTACAAGATAATACCAATGAATTTCTTTTCAATTTCTTTCAATTTTCAATGAATTTTAGCTCCTCTACATGAACATTTGAATCACCCCCTGATGTCATAACTCAAAGGGATTTCTAAATTATGGTGGTCTGATACTTTCCAGGAAATTGCTATCAAAGATGCTAATTAAAAAACTCGGTCTGCATTTTCCTTTAATTGATTCCAGTTAAAAGATATGCATAATTTTGTGAACCGAGGGTAAGAACAACAGATAACCAACAGGTTTTTTTGGTACTTGTTCTTTAATTTCTTATATCAAGCTAGTTCACAAATTTGTGGTTTTACCGTACTATGATCTGTACGACCAGCAAGGGGACAATTTATGCAAAAAAGTGTTAAGAGGTTGCAAATGGGTATAAATTGAACTTTCTATTGGATTACTTTAAACAGCTTTATACTATCCATTATAATAACAGCTGTTCCTATTTTGCATTGCAGATTGTCATGAGGTCAGCTAATGTGGCTATTGACCAAAATGCAGAAGTTGACCTTGGAACGTAAGTCAAGTGTAAGGTCTGAATGGCCATCATGCTGTGTTCCAGTCATTTGCATTTTGTAGTTGGTTCTAAATAAAATTTTGCAAAGAGTTCTTAAGCATGGGAAGTGCGGTGGCCTAATGGTTGGCGTGCTGGACTCCAGATCGCCTGGCCAGGGTCATTGTGTTGAGTTCTTGGGCAAGACACTTTATTCTCAAGGCCCATTTACACGGCAGAAAATTTGTTGCACGGCTCGGATAAAAATGGTATGCGTACCGAAAAAAATGGTTCGGCACGGATAAATTTTGTCGTGTAAACGATTTTGCCTTACCCATTCCGAACCAAAATTTTACCCGTGCTCGGACCTAGTCGCGAGGTAGTCTGAGCACGGATAAAATTGGTACGTGTTCCTGAAAATCTAACCCGGCTCGAATAAAATGTGCAGTGTAAACGATTAGCCGTGCTGAACCAACTCTATTCTTTTGAAATTTAATTCAGTAAATTTGCAGAAATTCCACTCGATCGACATGGCGGTGTGTTAGACGTGTATTTCAAGAAAAACAGTTGCCAAGAAAATCTCATGAACATTCATGGAAGACCTAGCGTGACTTTCAGCAGTCTTCCTTGGTCGCTTTCTCCTGAATTCGTGATCGTTAGTGTCCAGAGTTGAAAGCTAAAATTATGCCTCGGAGGAGCATGATGTAAGGAGTTGATCGAAATAATGCGAGGAGAATAAAATAATAATAAAAATAATCGTCGTCGTTAATAGGGGAGGTACAAGCCATCACTGCTGCCATTTGAACAAGAACCAGTCTTCTGGGAAAAAGGCAAAAAGATGCCGGACTCGTATGTGAGGTTTAAAGATGAAATAGCGGCATGCGCGCTAAGGCAGAATTGCGTACGCTGGCCAAGGTGTCGAGCCTTTTACCCGCACCAAAACGTTATTTAACACAGTTTAGCACTGTAGAAAAAGGGACGTGTAAACAGGGTATCAGTGCTATTTTTTTTGGTACGCATACCAATTTTATCCGAGCTGTGCCAAACTTTTTCTGCCGTGTAAATGGGGCTTCATAGTGCCTCTCTCCCGGCCCAGGTGTATAAATGGGTACTGGCAAACTAATGCTGGGGGGCAACCCTGCAGTGGACTAGCATCCCATCCAGGGGGGTGTAGAAATACTCCTAGTCGCTTCATGCTAATGAAACCGGGATAAGCTCCGGCCTGTATGGGCCACTAGGCTCAACACAGACTTTACCTACCTTAAACATGAGGCAGAGCCCGCACAATATAGACAATTGGTTTAATTCTGCACTGCAGCAACTTTCTATATATTCTAGTATTTTAATCAATGAATCGTTTTCTCTTTGTACAGTAAATCGGCTGAGGGAACAAACAACAGACTGGAGAAAAGTTTAGAAGATTTTTATAATGCATGTGACCAGCTACAGCTTTGTTTGGTAAA